>NC_090866.1:1397500-1577500 GCF_024217435.2 Syngnathus scovelli
TCCCTCTCCGACCCTTGACAGAAGGGGAGGAGGGACGGGAGGGAGAAGCTATTTAACAAGAAAGTAAGAGTCAGAGAAAAATAACGAAAATGAGAGTCCACGGATAGGTCATGGGAAATGTGACTGCATCTCGACCAAAACCCTGGGTTTTCTGACCCGACACGTGGTGTTGTCCCTCTTCTACCCTTGAGAGAAGGGGAGGAGGGACGAGAGGGTGAAGATATGCGAATAAAGGAAACGGGAAAATTAGAAAAGTATGCGACCCGATAATTTGGCTTAAGGTAATACTGGGATGTCCGAAGGGCACTGGCTGGTTAGGTATTTTGAGTTTATCTCGCTAAACCTTCCCCAAAGGGTCCGCCGACCCTGTCGGTTAGATAGAAGGCAACGGAAGGCACGGGCCTACGCATGTCTCTGCAGTAAACCTCGCCGTACCAGGTCACATAAAATCTGGATTGGGTACGAAGGACGGCGAAGTGAGAATGCACCTCTGCCAGAACCTCCCCTGGGTAGCTGAGGCGCCACCCAGGTCTTTAGCCAGCAAGATGGAAATACAGTGAAAAGCGACAGAAAAGTACAGACCTACGAGACTACTCTTGTCTTAAATTGTGTCTATTAACTCTTAGTTGTGTTTGAACTAATATATTTTTTTATTATATATTGTTTTAAAACCAACTGTTTTGTTTACAAAGAGTCCCATTGAGTCGTCATTGTTGTGGGTAATTTGAACGTCACAATTTTGTAGACAGATAGGGTTAAGGTTAGGGTTAGGGTAAGGTAATCAGTACACTAACTGGGGGGACCAACTGATACCCCTGGTACCTCAAAGATCTCCCCTGGTACCTAAAAGAACACCCCTGGTACCTCAGAGATCCCCCTGGTACCTAGGAGCGTACCCCTGGTACCTCAGAGAGGCCGAATTGTCACATTTTGTGTACGACCGGGGGAACCAGCAGAGGCGGACACTTTGCCGAGCAAGAGTCGATGGCACTTAGAAAGTATTCACAGAAGTTGGCAGGACGTCCAGAGCAAGAGGCCGAATTTTCACATTCTGTGGCCGACCGAGGGAACCGACCGAGGCGGACACTTTACCGAGCAAGAGCCGATGGCACTTGGAAAATATTCACAGAAGTTGGCCGGACTTCCAGAGCGAGAGGCCGAATTGTCACATTCTTTGGCCGACCGGGGCAACCGGCCGAGGCAGACACTTTACGGCGCAAGAGCCGATGGCACTTAGAAAATATTCGCAGAAGTTGGCAGGACTTCCAGAGCGAGAGGCCGAATTTTCACATTCTGTGGCCGACCGGGGAAACCGGCCGAGGCGGACACTTTACCGAGCAAGAGCCGATGGCACTTGGAAAATATTCGCAGAAGGTGGAAGGACTTCCAGAGCAAGAGGCCGAATTTTCACATGCTGTGGCCGACCGAGGGAACCGGCCGAGGCGAACACTTTTCGCGGTAGCGCCGTATGTATGCGCGTGGGCCAAACGTGGTCCCGTGACGTACCGGGCGCGGACGCCAACCCACGACCGGCCAGAGCGACCGAGAGGCGGACACACTTTCAAAAGAAGCATAGGTAGCTGGTCCGCGGGCCAAAGGGGGTTCCATAAGGTACCGGTCGCGGACGCCGACCCACGACCGGCCAGAGTGACTGAGAGGCGGACACATTTTCAAAAGAAGCCTGGGTACCTGGTCCGCGGGCCAAACGGGGCTCCATAAAGTACCGGGCGCGGACGCTTAGCCACGCCAGAGGAGAACCACCGAGAGGCGTGGACACCACGGCGAAAAAGCAATTGGCACTTGGAAAATATTCGCCAAAGTTGGCCGGACTTCCAGGGGAAGAGGCCGAATTTTAACTTGTTCAGGCCGACCGGAGGAACCAGCCGAGTCTGACACTTTATGGCGGAACAGCCGTTGGCACTTAGAAAATATTCGCCAAAGTCGTCCGGACCTCCAGAGCAAGAGGCCGAATTTTCACATTCTGTGGCCGACCGAGGGAACCGGCCGAGGCAGACACTTTACGGCGCAAGAGCCGATGGCACTTAGAAAATATTCGCAGAAGTTGGCAGGACTTCCAGAGCGAGAGGCCGTATTTTCACATTCTGTGGCCGACCAAGGGAACCGTCCGAGGCTGACACTTTACCGTGCAAGAGCCGATGGAACTTGGAAAATATTCGCCAAAATCGGCCGGTCTTCCAGGGGAAGAGGCCGAATTTTCACTTGTTCTGGACGACATCGGGAACCAGCTGAGGCGGACACTTTACGGCCGAAGAGCCGTTGGCACTTAGAAAATATTCGCCAAACTCGGCCGGACTTGCAGGGGAAGACGCCGAATTTTCGCTTGTTCAGGCCGACCGGAGGAACCAGCCGAGTCGAACACTTTACGGCAGAATAGCCGTTGGCACTTAGGAAATATTCGTTAAACTTGAACGGACCTCCAGGGGAAGAGGCCGAATTTTCGCTTGTTCAGGCCGACCGGAGGAACCAGCCGCGTCTGACACTTTACGGCGGAACCGCCGTTGGCACTTAGAAAATATTCGCCAAAATCGTCCGGACCTCCAGAGCGAGAGGCTGAATTTTCACATTCTTGGGCCGACTTGGGGAACCGGCCGAGGCGGACACTTTACGGCGATAGAGCCGATGGCACTTAGAAAATATTTGTTAAACTTGAACGGACCTCCAGGGGAAGAGGCCGAATTTTCGCTTGTTCAGGCTGACCGGAGGAACCAGCCGAAGCGGACACCTTATGGCGGAAGAGCCGTTTGCACTTAGAAAATATTCGTTAAACTTGAACGGACCTCCAGGGAAAGAGGCCGAATTTTCGCTTGTTCGGGCCGACCGGAGGAACCGGCCGAGTCGGACACTTTACGGCGCAAGAGCCGTTGGCACTTAGAAAATATTCGCCAAAGTTGGCCGGACCTCCAGGGGAAGAGGCCGAATTTTCGCTTGTTCGGGCCAACCGGAGGAACCGGCCGGGTCGGACACTTTACGGCAGAACAGCCGTTGGCACTTTGAAAATATTCGTTAAACTTGAACCGACCTCCAGGGGAAGAGGCCGAATTTTCGCTTGTTCAGGACGACCGGAGGAACCGGCCGAGGCGGACACTTTACGGCGATAGAGCCGATGGCACTTAGAAAATATTCGTTAAACTTGAACGGACCTCCAGGGGAAGAGGCCGAATTTTCGCTTGTTCGGGCCGACCGGAGGAACCGGCCGAGTCGGACACTTTACGGCGCAAGAGCCGTTGGCACTTAGAAAATATTCGCCAAAGTTGGCCGGACCTCCAGGGCAAGAGGCCGAATTTTCGCTTGTTCGGGCCGACCGGAGGAACCGGCCGAGTCGGACACTTTACGGCGGAACAGCCATAGTCACTTCAAGAGATTCAAGATTGAGATTCAAGAGTTTTTTATTCGCCATGTTTGAGCGTGCCAAACAAGGAATTTGACTTCGGTAAATCACAGCCTCTGTTCAACATTTAGGTGACTAACAACAACACTCAGGACATGTGAAGAACGAAAGATATTCTCAAACACCCCCTGATCTTAAACTGATCTTAAACTCCCAAGAGGGCAAGGAAAAACTCAAAACTCCAGCTAGGGGAAATGAGAAACCTTGAGAAGAGACCACAGATGGGAGGGTCCCTCTTCTAGGATGACCAGGCTGCCATGGATGCAGAGAGGACACATAGTACAAACAGTGTAGACAAAAAAGGTGTGGAAAGCGGGATGTTATTGCACAGTAATGACACTGAGACTCTAAGAGTGGTGTGAGTTCATCAGAGTGACAGCCTGGGGGATGAAGCTGTCTCTGTGTCTGTTGATTTTAGTGTACAGAGCTCTATAACGGCGTCCGGAGGGGAGTAGTTCAAACAGGCTGCAACCTGGGTGCGAAGGGTCTGTTGAGATGTTACTTGCACGTTTCCTGGTCCTGGACAGCCGCTCCACCTCCTGTCTGTACGCAGTCTCATCACCGTTCTGGATCAGTCCGATGAGAGTGGTGTCGTCTGCATACTTCAGGAGCTTCACGGAAGAGTCACTTGCGGAGAAATCGTTGGTGTAGAGGGAGAAGAGCAGTGGGGAGAGGACGCATCCCTGAGGGGTTCCAGTGTTGGTGGTCAGGGTGTCAGATGTGATGCTCCCCAGCCTCACACGCTGTCTCCTGTTGGTCAGGAAGCTGGTGATCCACTGACAGGTGGAGGCAGGCACCGCAAGCTGGATGAACTTCTGTTGGAGGATGTCAGGAGCGATGGTGTTGAACACCGAGCTGAAGTCCACAAACAGGCATACTTTCCTGGGGTGTCCAGGTGTTGCAGGATGTAGTGCAGTCCCATGTTGACCGCATCATCCACCGACCTGTTTGCCCGGTAGGCAAACTGGAGGGCGTCCAGCAGGGGGCCCGTGACATCCTTCAGGTGGTTCAGTAATAACCTCTGGAAAGATTTCATGACCACAGATGTTAGTGCAACAGGTCTATAGTCATTCAGACCTGTGATGGCGGGCTTCTTGGCCACTGGAACGATGGTGGAGCTCTTGAAGCACGAGGGCACCTCACACAGCTCCAGGGAACGGTTTAAGATCCGTACAAAGGTGGGGGCCAGCTGCTCAGTGCAGACTTTCAAGCAGGAAGGTGACACGCCATCTGGGCCCGGTGCCTTCCTGATCTTTTGTCTCCGGAACATCTGGCACACTTCCTCCTCGCGAATCTGGAGTGCGGGCGCGGCCTCTGCAAGAGAGAGAGTCGGTGACCACGGTGATGGAGGTGTGGACAGAGCAGTTGTGGGGGGAGGTGAGTGTTAGATAAATTGTATATATATGTTATCATGCGTTCCCTAATGAGTACTTATTAATAAAGTTATTGCGCAGAATGCTTGCTGTTTCTTCTTGCAGACATCCCCCAGTCCACAGCAAGTCAAACGATGCTGTCTGGAGCTTCCTGACCTTCTACACATCTGGGAATCCAAGAAAGTTGTTGATGTCTGCACATGTCATTTTGTCTATGCACTCTTTTCTCCTGACTACTTTGTTTCCCATAACATTCACTTTTCGTTTCTCATGGGATCCTGTCCGCGACTTCTAGTTTCACATAGAATCTCGTTTCTTCACTCTTGAGACTAGCCCACGCTTTCCCCCCCACCTATCAGGGGCTAGTCTCACATTGTAGGTAGGGCATTCCTTAATAAAAAGAGAGGGGTGTAACCATGACCTTTAGTGTATTTTGGATTGCTGTAAGTCTGGATGCACTCCTCGCGAGAAAAGATCAACATTCTGTCTCACTGGTTTTTGTCTGCTGATCCTTGTGCTGAATCTGAACCTAACAGATTTTTGGGGGCTCGTTCCGGGATCTCAATAGGACTATTTCTGGTTCCGGCCGACTTTTCGACGCAGGACAAGTCCTTGGCCAAGGCATATAGATAGAGAAACCCTTTTCACGGGGCTGTCTCGATCAGTCGGTTGGACACCGGAGTGGTTGACGAGATCATCCGAGTAGAAGGCCCAGCAGACTGTGAGTACGAATCTTGATTCTGTTGAAGTAATGAAAGTGCAGTGACAAGAGGTCACTTAAAACCTTGACAATTCTAGACCCTATCAAGTGCAATTAGAAACAGTAAATTCTGCTGGGATGTTGGAGTCCCCTGACAGATGAGTCAGTTAAATTCCATGGGAAAGCGGACCCATCTGTTTTCTAGAGAAGTACAGGTAATTTGGAGCAGTTAAATTCCGCTGAGGTGTCGTGGGCCTCCTAGTTAACCTTCCTAGCTTTCTGCTGCCATCTGGGGTGTTTTTTTTACTCTTGTTTAGCTGGTTTGGCTTCTTTATCCATGAAAAGATAGGTTTTATATCTACTTTGAGAAAAAGGCAAAAATACGTTTTTCTTACACAGTAGGAAGGTTAAAGAGTTTAGATTTTGTTAAGTTCCACGGGAGGGCGGACTCCCCTGCTTGCCTGTGGGAAGATAAGAGTGCGCATTGTGTGTGTGTGATTTGACTGAGAGTGATCTCCTTTGAACTCTCCTTTGTGTAAAATACACGGGACTGTAAACAGTGGCTTTGTGTGCAGGGATTCTCCGTTTCCTCCACACATCGAACATTTAAACACTGTCCTGTGCATAAAGTCAAAACTGAAATTTAGAAAATAAACCATGGGGACAGCGAATAGCAAACAAAAACCGCTACCCTGACATGAATTAAAATGGAAAGATTGGAAATTGATGGAAGAAGTTGACCCCGAAAACGTAAAATATCTTGACAAATGCATATTTTGGACAGAGGGGGTTTGCATTATGCGACGTGGCGGTGGCGAAGCTCTCCGCACTTCAGTTGCTCCCCCCACCCTTGTTATCAGCTGGGAAGATTGTCATGTCTATGTTGTGGGCCCGTGTGTGTGTTTCTGTGTATGTTTGTCTTTGTGTATCAGTTTGTTATAAAGGTTGGAATTGCGTTAAATTGGTGCACAAAAGCGGTGTGCTAGACAATGGTTTATCAGATTTGCATTGTTAAATGTAAAAATTAGAAATGATAGAATAATCTGAGGGTTGTGGTCAGAAACTCGTCCAACGAGGAGAGTGCCCAGCCCTCATAAAAATGTGAGAGTAGGAGAGAACATACATTGTAGTATTGGATAAAATTAAATTATTGATTCGTTATGACATAAAACTATACAAGGACACATGTAAGGACAAGTCAAAGATTTGAATCACTTAGAGTTAAAAACAACATTGCAAGGGGGGCACTTTTTATCAAAAGGACACCAAGTAAAGTATTAAGTAGTGGGCATTCGTGATTGGGATTGAATTAAGGATAAAATTAGGTCAATGATTAGAAATCAATGGTGCTCTACACAATAAGGCTTAAATTTTAATGGGGAAATATTTGGAGTACTGTGTTGGTCTACATAGGTCATGGGCCTAGTTTATTTGGTTTTGTTTGTGGTTTGGGTTTATTTTGTTTATTGTTAAGGTGTCCCTTGTTATTCTCTTATCCCCTGCATTGCAAATGTCTTCTTGATGCAGATAGGTTAACAGGCTGGGACTTTTGTGAGGAGATAATTTGTCGATTGATGGGGGTTAGTAATTGTCCAAATTCTAGTCACATGTTTTGAGGGACCACAGCAATAACATTATATTTAATTTCCAGGCCATTATTTGGTATGATATGACAGTGTCTAGCTAAGTAGACTGTTCTAAAAAAAAAAGAAATGTGAGAGTGAAGGAGGAGGTTTGATTTGTAATCTGACATTTGGGTCCCATTTTTGAAGAGCATAGATTGTTTTTGTTTGTTTATTTTTTAAGATATGTTTAACAGTTTATCTCGATGCAGTAAGGATATAGAAATTTTGCAAGATTTAAAATTAAAAATTAAAAAGCAAAATTACATTCTCATTTTCCCAGATGTGAGGGACATTGAAAGATAAGGAAGACGAAGAAAAGATAAAAAAGAACTTGCTGTTGCACAGGCAGGAAGATGATGACACAGTGTCAGCGCGAGCTCGCTTAAGAACCGCAGCTGAGACTGTGATGAGTGAAGATGAGAAAAATGATAAAATTACAAAGACAGATGTTGTGGCACGGCAAAGCGAACCATCCTTTCCGTCTTTGTACCCCAAATTAAACAGCTCATTGCTTCCTATAATTTGAGAGGTGATGAAGTACAACAGGTTTTCATGGCATCCTTAACCAAACATTGGGCAAGCGTTAAGGACACCTGGAGTCCTTTTGATCTCCAGGGCCGTCCATTGGAATATAACGAGGTGCCATTACAAATACAAATTGACCAACTATTGCAGGATAGAAATAATATTTCAACGTAGAGCAAATTACACAGACATTGGCCGGACTAAACAAAAACAAGATAAGTTGTTTGAAGACTTTAGACACAGACCAGAAAGAGTGTTCAACTGATGTCTATGATCAACAACTCAAAAATGCTCTACATGCAAATTTGCGACCAGTATTATGTCGACAACGAATAAATTCGACAATTTTTTTCCCTATAAAATGGTGCCGTTTGGGTTTGAAGTACATAGTCGCTTCAAAGGAGGAAAAGCATGATTTAAGATACGCGATTGATCAATGAGAAGGCTATCCCTTGTGCCAGGGGTGTCAAACTCATTTGTTCGCGGGCCGCGGTTTGGTCATGGCTTCTTTTGGAGGGCCGGTATGACTGTCATACCCGAGTAGATGTGTGAGCGCCTCATATTGTGGGAGCTGCGGAACAAGCTGACGAGTACCTCGCTTTCAAATCAGACAAGTAAAAACTGGTCTGATATTTGAAAGTTAACATATTACTAAAAGTGAAGATAATTTGCGATTCGAGTGATGGCGCATGTATATGAAGCACAATTTGACACCTGTGCCTTATACAAAGGTAAAGTTGGATTGGAATTTGATGAAACGGATATGGACATCCACATATTCCATTAGAGTTTAAATTGCTTGCAATTTAATTGCGATTTAATTAACACCTGTGTGATTGATTGATTGATTGATTGATTGATTGATTGATTGATTGATTGATTGATTGATTGATTGATTGATTGATTGATTGATTGATTGATTGATTGATTGATTGAGCGAGCGAGCGAGCGAGCGAGCGAGCGAGCGAGTGAGTGAGTGAGTGAGTGAGTGGGTGGGTGAGTGAGTGAGTGACTTTTCTGTCGCCTGCGCGTCATCTTTCTTGCATGGCTACGTTGCTGTCTCAGCCACATCTGACCGTTGAAAGATGCACGACACTCAATCCTGCCACTCTCATTCCCCTTCCTGGCGATGGCGAATTCCATGATTGTGTCGATGCTGCCCAACAAATTGCAAAGGCTCGGCCTGATTTTGAGGATACGCCTCTGCCAGATGGTCATGTGTTTTTTGTTGATGGGTCTTCTAAGAAAAATGAATCTGGTGTGACCCTTACTGGGTATGCCATTGTTACTGCCGACATGGTTTTGGAGGCTGCTAAACTGCCATCCAATATGTCTGCACAGGCCGCTGAGCTCATTGCTTTGACTGGGGCCTGCGAATTGTTTGTAAACAAATCCGTCACTATCTGGACTGATAGTCAGTATGCTTTTGCTACAGTACGCGTGTTTGCTCAGCAGTGGAGCAACCGTGGCATGGTAACTTCTGCAGGGAAGCCCGTCGCCCATTCCACATTACTGACTCAATTTTTGGACGCTGTCCAGCTACCTTTAAAGGTAGCGGTTTGCAAGTGTGCTGCTCACACTGCGTGCTCTGATCCTGTTTCCCTCGGTAATGCTTTTGCTGACAAATCCGCGAAGGCCGCTGCGAAGGCCTGCTCCGTGTCCTCTCGTCTCTCACAGCTCATGATTCGATGTCACACATCTCCCTTGTGTGACCTTTGGGCAAACCTGTCTTGCCTCATAACTTGTTCAAATGGGCTGCTATTTCGAGTCATGGGGTCACCCATGTCTCGACGGGGGGTATGGTGAAACAAGTTGAAGCTATTTATACAACATACGGCTTTGCAGCTTTTTCAAAACAATTTTGCAGAGCGTGTTTGATCTGTGCTAAACATAACCCACAAGGCAATTTAAGACCTCAGAGAGGGAAATTCCCGTCTCCATTGTATCCGTTTCAGATAATACATATGGATTATATCCAATTACATAAATGTGAAGGGAAAGAATATTGTTTAGTCATAATAGACGCATTTTCTAAATGGGTAGAAACATTTCCTACCAAACATGCTGATGCACTCACAGTGGCAAAAGCCTTATGCAAAGACATCATTCCCAGATACGGTATTCCAGAAAAATTTACAGCGACAATGCTCCACATTTTGTAAATCAGATCACATTGGGAGAATGTTCCACATAAATCTAAAGAACCATTGTTCCTATCGTCCACAATCAGTTGTTGAGAGATCTAACGCGACTATAAAAAACAGATTAAAGAAATGTATGGAAGAAACCAAACGACCATGGACTCAGTGCTTAGACCTGGTCAAAATGTACATAGATATTACAAATACAACAGGGCTAACTCCCTATGAAACAATGTTTGGAAGGCCTTACAGGCTTCCTTGTCACGCCCGTGCCACTTCGCTCAGCCACACCCCTTTCGTTACCGTAATGTCTGTCACCTGCTTCCTCTTGTTACCCTGTGTATTTAAGCCCTGCCCGTGTGTTTCTCCCTGTCGGTGTCTACTGTTGTGTCCATTCCTGTTCGTGCCCAGTGTTCCTGTTCGTGTCATCTGGTTTTCCCTCGGTCTGTCTGAAGGCTCACGGTCAGAATTTTAATCTTGTCCAAGGGGACTTCATGTCGGTCAGTCTGTCTGTTTTGCTGGCCGTGAGTCTTCCTCCCGTCTGTGTCGTTCGTTCCCCACCTGCCTCCCTTCCAACTCCTTTTCCCTGCAATAAATCCTGGTTCAAGCTGCATTTGGTCGCCCTGGCTCAACTCATTCCTGACAGAAGACACCGACCATCACAGCGACCAGCGCTTGGACCAACCTTTGCCGGCTCCCGCAACTGCTGCATGGTCGCCAAGGAGATGAATTCAAGCGACGCAAGATGCACGGTTGCCCCCCCCCAAAACAGATCCGACGGCGCGGATGTTGCGGCCGCCACTTGTTCCGGCGGCGCGGATCCAGCGGCTGTCACCGTCGGCCTTCAACGGTGCATGACGCACGGCCGCCCCCCGACCCAGTCCCGACGGCGCGGATGCTGCGGCCGCCACCAGTTCCGGCGGCGCGGATCCAGCGGCCGTCACCCAGTCGGCTTCAACGGCGCATGACGCACGGCCGCCCCCCGATCCAGTCCCGACGGCGCGGATGCTGCGGCCGCCACCAGTTCCGGCGGCGTGGATCCAGCGGCCGTCACCCAGTCGGCCTTCGGCGGTGTGTGACGTGCGGCCACCTCCCCATTTCCTCCCGGCCCATGTTGGACAGTCTTGGATTTTTTTCTTTTTTGGGACGTCGGGAGCCGTCCCTTGTGGGGGGGGTACTGTCACGCCCGTGCCACTTCGCTCAGCCACACCCCTTTCGTTACCGTAATGTCTGTCACCTGCTTCCTCTTGTTACCCTGTGTATTTAAGCCCTGCCCGTGTGTTTCTCCCTGTCGGTGTCTACTGTTGTGTCCATTCCTGTTCGTGCCCAGTGTTCCTGTTCGTGTCATCTGGTTTTCCCTCGGTCTGTCTGAAGGCTCACGGTCAGAATTTTAATCTTGTCCAAGGGGACTTCATGTCGGTCAGTCTGTCTGTTTTGCTGGCCGTGAGCCTTCCTCCCGTCTGTGTCGTTCGTTCCCCACCTGCCTCCCTTCCAACTCCTTTTCCCTGCAATAAATCCTGGTTCAAGCTGCATTTGGTCGCCCTGGCTCAACTCATTCCTGACATTCCTCAGTTCAAGAACACGTGGGAGATCTCCGAGGAAGCCACGTTAGCTGATTACATGAGAAAAATGTTGGAACGTCAAAAGAATCTAACCAATAACACTGATGATGAACCCATTTCTCCGCAGGAAGACCCCAAAGTGGTACCGGGAGACTGGGTCTTGATCAAGAGTATCAAGAGGAAGAATTGGCATTCACCCAAGTGGGAAGGTCCTTTTTTGGTACTACTCACGACACCAAATGCTTTGAAAATAGCCGAACGCAACACGTGGATTCATTTATCTCATTGTAAAAAGGTGATCTCTGCAGACCCAACCTAAAGTACGGAAGGTGAGCAAAGTCTGGTAATAGTGCCTGATCCTGGTGCCAAGATCCAGGGTTGACACGAAAGCTAGCAGAAGCCAATTTCCAAGACACCAACCCAAAGCTCAGGGTGTTGACTCTGAGGAGATCCAAAAAACATGAGCATTAGAGAGTCATTTGGTGTGTGCTTTAATCAGGCTGTGGCCTGCGCTGAGTCTGCCATGTGTTTTTGGTTGCTTTTGCTGGTTTGTGTTACCATTGTGTTTTTTTCGGGGGTTATTTTATTTGGAGGGATAGAGTACCATGAGCCTCGAACATTCTTTTCTCAGGCAGCTACCAACGCTAATTCTAATTGATATGGCTCATGGGGGAAAAATTGCTAGACATAAGCGCGACACTAAATCCCCTTTTGATCAGGTTGTTTGTATTCCAGGAACCGTCTGCGTTCCAACTTGCGTACCATGGCTTTTGTCTTGGACTTACAATAAGTCATTAATGTTTACTGTGGCTCCTAATACATCTTCTTCTATTATTTTACCTATGAAGAGTTTGAAAGGTTTCGAAATGGTCACCCCGCTCTCTGGTTCCAGTGAAGAGGCTGTGTTCTTTGCTAAACGAGTGACTTTGAAAAATCAGGGCAAAAGCCTCCTTTTGTCTCTTACACTCGCTGATGGTCAAATTCTTCCTCCAAATGCCACCTTGTTTAACGCTTCTTGTTGGGGTTTTCAACTGTGGGCTTGGTCCTCTGGAATCGATCCTCGCTTTCCTATTGCTATTTGTCTTAATAGAACAATGTCGGTCGCAGACCGTCCCGTTACAAATAAATACACCCTGTCAGCAGGAGCAAAAATCACAAGTACGCTCCTCACTGATGTAGATAGCTATTTTGTGGCCTCCACAGGGATAAGCGGTCATACTAACAACTGGCTTCTTATGGCTGAGCAGGCCGCAAAGATGGCTGGCGCCAGTTGCGTTGCAAGCATGGGTCCAAGACCTCTTTTGAAAATCATACCTGCGAATATAGGTCCTAAGTGTGCTGTTATTTTAATGTTAAGCCTGTCCATTTCACCCGCTCATGATTGTTTTAAATGGGATAAGGTTTACCCTGTTGCCGCTATGACAAAATATAAACCCCTTTTTTCGTCCGATGTAGCTAAGGGTAATTTTACATGTCTTAGATTACCTGGTACCGGTGAGAAGCTCGGCGCCCTACCTCCTCTATGGTGTGGGTCCATGACCAATGTCACTGCCCCTTTTTTGCCCATTGCTCGTAGTGATGTTTGGGTTTGGTGTAATAGTAACAAACTTTATGATAGGTTGCCTTTCGACAGCTCCGGAATTTGCGCTTTGGTAACCCTATTGCTACCTGTTCATTTGATACCGATGTCCTCTTATGATCTGACATCTTTTGCTAAGTCCGTGGTTCCCGTATTCTGGCCGAGAACAAAACGAAGCGCCGAATGGCGGGGCGCGGCTAATCCAACTTACATTGACGCCATTGGTGTTCCTAGAGGAGTACCGGATGAGTATAAGCTGGTGAATCAGATAGCAGCTGGTTTTGAATCCGCCCTGTGTTGGTGGTGTACTATTAACAAAAATGTTGGCAGGATTAACTACGTCCATTACAACGTGCAGAGGCTTGGAAACTGGTCCGAGGCGGGTTTCAGGGCGGTCCACTCCCAACTGGCCGCTACTTCCCTCATGGCTTTCCAGAATCGAATGGCCCTTGACATGCTACTCTCAAAGGAGGGGGGTGTCTGCGCCATGTTCGGTGAGCAATGTTGCACGTTTATTCCGAATAATACTGCAGCCGGCGGAAGCCTGTCCCAGGCCCTTGAGGGCCTGAGGACCTTGAACGGGACGATGAAGGAGCACAGTGGGGTGAACACAGAGGTTTGGACCGACTGGTTGAATGTGTTCGGAAAGTACCGCACCCTGGTTTCCTCTGCCCTGGTCTCCATAGCCGTTTTCTCTGCCATTTTGACCTTGTGTGGATGTTGTTGTATCCCTTGTCTGCGATCCCTAATTAACAGACTAATTACAACTGCTATCTCTCCACCAGCTGAGACTTTCCCGTTGCTCCAAAGGGATGACCTTTCGATCGACGCGGGTTCCTTCTCTAGTGACGACCCGGTCGACGACTCTTTTGTGGTAAACCTGTCCGGTTTGTTTCTTGACCCTAGCTTTGCCGATTATGACTCAGTTTCCTCCCGTGTGTAAGTTAGTTCTTGCGAAATGTGATCCCTCGGCTGAAAATCTTTTTGAAGTGGCCATATGGGTGATGAGTTGTTCTCCGGGAACTTATGATAATACAGGGGGGAATTGTTAGATAAATTGTATATATATGTTATCATGCGTTCCCTAATGAGTACTTATTAATAAAGTTATTGCGCAGAATGCTTGCTGTTTCTTCTTGCAGACATCCCCCAGTCCACAGCAAGTCAAACGATGCTGTCTGGAGCTTCCTGACCTTCTACACATCTGGGAATCCAAGAAAGTTGTTGATGTCTGCACATGTCATTTTGTCTATGCACTCTTTTCTCCTGACTACTTTGTTTCCCATAACATTCACTTTTCGTTTCTCATGGGATCCTGTCCGCGACTTCTAGTTTCACATAGAATCTCGTTTCTTCACTCTTGAGACTAGCCCACGCTTTCCCCCCCACCTATCAGGGGCTAGTCTCACATTGTAGGTAGGGCATTCCTTAATAAAAAGAGAGGGGTGTAACCATGACCTTTAGTGTATTTTGGATTGCTGTAAGTCTGGATGCACTCCTCGCGAGAAAAGATCAACATTCTGTCTCACTGGTTTTTGTCTGCTGATCCTTGTGCTGAATCTGAACCTAACAGTGAGTATGTGGATTGTGTGGATTGTGCTGCAGGAGGTCCCGTTGTGTGGGAGGACCGATCAAACCTGCAGTAGAACCTGTTTAGCTGGTCAGCGAGCCTTGGGCTCTCCACAGGACGGGGGGTTCGTTTCTTGAAGCCCGTGATGCTCTGCAGGCCTTTCCACACTGTTGAGGGATCAGGATTGGCAGAGAGGTGTCTCTCCAGGCTCTTGCCGTAACACCTCCTGGCTTTCCTGACCTCTCGGTTCAGTGTGTTTCTGGTCTGCTTGAACAGGTCCCGGTCGCCGCTCCTGTAGGCCTCCTCCTTGACTTTGCGCAGCCTCCTAAGGTTCGGTGTAAACCAAGGTTTGTCGTTGTTGTACGTGCAGAAGGTCTTAGTCTGCACACACAGATCCTCACAAAAACTGATGTATGATGTGACAGTGTCAGTGAGTTCATGCAAGTCTGAGTTTGCAGCTTCAAAAACACTCCAATCGGTGCAGTCAAAGCAGGCTTGGAGGTCCTGCCTTGACTCCACTGTCCACTTCCTGACAGTCCACACCACAGGCTTAGAAGTTTTTAGTTTCTGTCTGTAGGCAGGGATCAGATGAACTAGACACTTAGAAAATATTCGCCAAAGTCTGCCGGACCTCTAGGGTAAGAGGCCGAATTTTCGCTCGTTCGGGCCGACCGGAGGAACCGGCCAAGTCGGACACTTTACGGCTGAACGGCCGTTGGCACTTGGAAAATATTCGCCAAAGTCGTCCGGACCTCCAGGGGAAGAGGCCGAATTTTCGTTGTTCGGGCCGACCGGAGGAACCGGCCGAGTCGTACACTTTACGGCGGAACGGCCGTTGGCACTTAGAAAATATTCGCCAAAGTCTGCCGGACCTCCAGGGGAAGAGGCCGAATTTTCGCTCGTTCGGGCCGACCGGAGGAACCGGCCGAGTCGGACACTTTGCGGCGGAACAGCCGTTGGCACTTAGAAATTATTCGAAACTTCCATCATACACACATCGGCTTTTTCGCCGTCGCTGTCCGGCCTGGGCACCATCGTAGCTCGGACAGTTCGTGTGACAGCATCCGCTGGCACTTAAAACATTTTTCGAAATGTCACAAAAACACAACCTGTCATATACGTGCCGATTATATTTTGCGAAAGGGTAGTAAAGGTAATGAGTACGCTGACCGGGGGCACCACCTTATCGTACTCTTGCGCACCTAAAGACCAAAGTTGGTATTGCACCCCTGGTACCTCAGAGAGGCCGAATTTTCACATTCTGTGGCCGAACTGGGGAACCAGACGAGGCGGACAGTTTTCCGAGCAAGAGCCGATGGCACTTAGAAAATTTTCGGCTAAGTTGGCAGGACTTCCAGAGCGAGAGGCCGAATATTCGTCATTTGTGGCAGACCGGGGAACCAGCGGAGGCGGCTAGGCGGTCACGGAAGTCCCGTCGGCTGGTCCGCGGGCCAATTGAGGTCCCGTAAGTTAGCGGTCGCGACCCAGATTCCACGCCGGCCATGAACCACCGATAGGCGGATAGGCGGTCACGGAGGTCCCGCAGGCTGGTCCGCGGGCCAAATGGAGTCCCGTAAGTTAGCGGTCGCGGCCCGGAATCCACGCCGGCCCGGAGGCACCGGGAGGCGGACAGGCGCTCACGGAGGTCCCACCGGCTGGTCCGCGGGCCAATCGGGGTCCCATAATTTAGTGGTCGCGGCCCGGAATCCACGACGGCCCGGAGGCACCGGGAGGCGGATAGGCGGTCACGGAGGTCCCGCCAGTTGGTCCGCGGGCCAATCGGGGTCCCGTAAGTTAGCGGTCGCAGCCCAGAATCCACGCCGGACCGGAGGCACCAGGAGGCGGATAGGCGGTCACGGAGGTCCCGCTGGCTGGTCCGCGGGCCAATCGGGGTCCCGTAAGTTAGCGGTCGCGGCCTGGAATCCACGCCGGCCCGGAAGCACCGGGAGGCGGATAGGCGGTCACGGAAGTCCCGCCGGCTGGTCCGCGGGCCAATCGGGGTCCCGTAAGTTAGCGGTCGCGGCCCGGAATCCACGCCGGCCCGGAGGCACCGGGAGGCGGATAGGCGGTCACGGAGGTCCCGCCGGCTGCACCTCCTCACGACTTTCATCCTCGTACAATGGCACGGTCCGCCCGATAGCACGCTAGCCGCTCCAGATGCACGGCAGAGTCCGGAATGTTGTCACTCAACCAGGTCTCGGTGAACACGAGCACACAGCAGTTCCACACCGTCCGGTTCGTAGACCTCAGCAGGCGAACGTAATCCATTTTGTTGTCCAGCGATCAAACATTCGCCAGAAGAATGGAGGGCACCGCCGGGCGCGCTGGGTTGGCCGCCAGCCTGGCCCGGACGCCTCCGCGCTTGCCCCTCTTCTGCCTCCTCGCACACCGTTTCCGACGGCTCCCAACCGGGGGAGGAATAGCGGGTGAGATCGGCGACGTTTCAGGACGTAGCAGTCCGAGCGCCTTTAATGTCGAAGCTTCAAAGTCCAGAACGCCGCAAAACCCACTTCTGCCTCCCGTCTCTGAGATTGATTTCAGATAAATGTCAACCCAACAGGCGGACGCACTCTCTAACGAGCCCCGCCGGACGGTCCGCGGGGGAGGGGGGGGGGGGCACGGAGCCCTCTGGCGGACACGCGGTTGCAAATGAATGGGGTTTGGCACTTAGTGCATTTTCGCCAAAGTTGACCCGCGCTCCGAGGGAGGAGGCCGAATTCACGCCATTCGTGGCCAGCCGGGGAACCGGCGAAGGCGGATACGATTTCAAGGGAAGCCCGGGTAGCCGGTCCGCGGGCCGAACGGGGTCCCGCAAAGTAACCGGGCGCGGACGCCGACCCGCGCCGGGTCGGAACCACCGAGAGGCAGATACACGTTCACGGAAGCGCCGCCGGCTGGCCTGCGGGGCGAACGGGGTCCCGCAAAGTACCGGGCGTGGACGCCGACCCACGCCGGGTCGGAGCCACAGAGAGGCGGATACACGTTCACGGAAGCGCCGCCGGCTGGTCCGCGGGCCGAACGGGGTCCCGTAACCTACCGGCAGCGGACGCCGACCCACGCCGGGTCAGAGCCACCGAGAGGCGGATACACGTTCACGGAAGCGCCGCCGGCTGGTCCGCGGGCCAAACGGGGTCCCGTAACCTACCGGGCGCGGACCTTCGGTGGGGGCCGTGTGATCTCGCTGGATGCCCGAGGACCTTCCGCGAGGCCCGGCTGCAGCTTTTACGCACGCCCGGTCCTATTTTCTGGTGGAAGTGGGAGGCCGGCGCTCGGCAGCTCGCTGCCCGAGGACCTTCCGCGAGGCCCGGCCGCAGCTTTTACGCGCGCCCGCTCCTATTACCTGGTGGAAGTGGGAGGCCGGCGCTCGGAAGCTCGCTGCCCGAGGACCTTCCACGAGGCCCGGCCGCAGCTTTTACGCACTATTCTCTGGCTCCGGCTTCGTCCCGGATGGTGCTTGGGGAACGGCGGCGCCTACGGCGCACACCGCGAATGGCCGGTGGCGGTCGCCTGGTGGCGGTCGCCTGGTGGCGGTCTGCTGGTGGCGGTCGGCTGGTGGCGGTCAGGGGGTGGCGCTCGGGGATGGTGGCGGTCGCCTGGTGGCGGTCGGCTGGTGGCGGTCGCCTTGTGGCGGTCGGGGGGTGGCGCTTGGGGATGGTGGCGGTCGGCTGGTGGCGGTCGGCTGGTGGCGGTCGCCTTGTGGCGGTCGGGGGGTGGCGCTTGGGGATGGTGGAGGTCGCCTTGTGGCGGTCCCCTTGTGGCGGTCGGGGGTGGCGCTTGGGGATGGTGGCGGTCGCCTTGTGGCGGTCGCCTTGTTGCGGTCGCCTTGTGGCGGTCGGGGGTGGCGCTTGTGGATGGTGGCGGTCGCCTTGTGGCGGTCGGGGGTGGTGTTTTGGGACCGGCGTCCGGCGGAAAGTGCGTGTTGCGCGGGCCGGAGAAAGTTTAGGCCCAGGGCCCGCCGCTGGAGAAATTTTTAGGTACCAGGGGTGGATTTTTTTTGTCACCGCAGGAGGGGGACGTTGCCTCCGTCGGTGCCCGGCGGAAAGTGCGTGTTGCGCGGGCTGGAGAAAGTTTAGGCCAGGGGCCCGCCGCTGGAGAAATTTTTAGGTACCAGGGGTGGATTTTTTTTGTCACCGCAGGAGGGGGACGTTGCCTCCGTCGGTGTCCGGCGGAAAGTGCGTGTTTCGTGGCCCGGAGAAAGTTTAGTCCTGGGGCCCGCCGCTGGAGGAATTTTTAGGTACCAGGAGTGGATGTACTTACTTCCACAGGGCCCGCGCGCTCCTGGCCAGTGTCCGAGGATGCTGCCTCATCCCCGGACGCACCTCTTACGCACGCCCGCTGTCATTCTCCGGAGACTGAGTTCCACTTAGGGGAGGCTAAGTTCCACTTGGGGGAGGCTGCCCACTCCCGGCTGACGCCCGAGGATGCTGCCTCATCCCCAGACGAGCCTCTTACGCACGCCCTTTGTCATCCTCCGCACACTAAGTTCCACTTGGAGGGTCACAAGACACTCTACCACGTGGGTAGCTGGTCCGCGGGCTAAACGGGGTTCCATAAGGTACCGGGCGCGGACGCACACCCACGCCCGGCCAGCGTGACCGAGAGGCGGACACACTTTCAAGAGAAGCCTGGGTAGCTGGTCCGCGGGCCGAATTGGGATCCAGAAGGCTGCTGTGGCTGCTGCCTCTTTCAAACGTATGTACTACCTTTCAAACTCGACTTCTGTTGTTGTCGATGATGAAGTTACAACCCAAGAGAAAAAAACAAAATGACTTTTTTGTAGTGAGGGCAACCGTAACTCCAGCTCTGCCGGAGCCCATCCAGTTCCGCCAGCTCCTGAAGACCAAGATTGAGTTGATGGCTGAAATCAAACCAAGGTTCATACCAATCTGACAATGAAGTCAAACGTCATCCTTTGGATCAATCATCACATTTGAATTGCGTCTTCTCCTTCTAGCGTTGTTGCAAACGTGTTTGCCGTGATCGGAGAGAACACCGAAATTCTCCAGGCTACTGTCTACTCAAGAGCCAAGATCGACGCCATTGTACCAGCCTCCATTTCAACCAGACTTGACATCAACGAGGGTCAATTTAAATTTGCGGCTCTCCCTGTTCCTGCACCTGAAGAGATTGTGGCTGTCGAGTAAGAATTGACTTTCATTTTAAACACAGTCCAGTCTTCAATTTGACAGAACCAAGATTGTGATCCTTTGACAGGGTTGAGAGCATTGCTGTGGTGAGAAACGTTGAAGATATTCCTAATGCCAGAAGGACTCCGCTTATCCCTACCGACTACGTGAGACCAGGCTCGTGGGAGATCCTCACCTCAAAGACATCCCCTTGGTCTACTAGCGTGGTAAGCTTTCAAATATCAGCCAGGAACACACATCTACTGAAACAGACTACCGTTTACCTGTCTTCCTTTCAATAGCGTGCATCTTCAGAGGTCCTTCCAGATGACATGGAAGATTTCAGACCCTTCAGAAGCCGTGCATTTTCTAAAAAGTACTGCTTCCAAGCTTACGGAACTGGACCGAAGGGCTGTGTCAAGGTTGCCACGGCCAATGCTGCGTTTATCAGGGACATTATGTTGTACAGATTGGCTGGAAAACATTCTGCCTCACTGTCAGTCAAGCGCAGTAAGTGAAAGAATTCTCAATAAGAATGGATTTGGAAAAAATGAACTCATTTCATGTTCATCTCAGATGAAGAGGAATCCATTGGAAGACTGGAGATGCTGGTTCAAGTTGGACCAAAGGCCGCAGAGAAGATCATCAAGAAGATCAGTCTGATTGAAGATGACGACATCGTTGCTGGAAAACCAGTCTTGATGAGGCTCCAAAAAATTCTGAATGGCACGTCTTCCTCCTCTTCTTCAAGCAAGTCCTCCTCATCTTAAAAGAGCAGCAGCAGCAGCAGCAGCAGAAGCAGCAGCAGCAGCAGCAGCAGCAGCAGCAGCAGCAGCAGCAGCAGCAGCAGCAGCAGCAGCAGCAGCAGCAGCAGCAGCAGCAGCAGCAGCAGCAGCAGATCCAGTAGCAGATCCAGTAGCAGCAGCAGCAGAAGCAGTCGCAGCAGCGGCAGCAGCGGCAGCAGCAGCAGCAGCAGCAGCAGCAGCAGCAGCAGCAGCAGCAGCAGCAGCAGCAGCAGCAGCAGCAGCAGCAGCAGCAGCAGCAGCAGCAGCAGCAGCAGCCGCCGCCCCGGCAGGAAACACAACGTCCACAGCACCAGCAGAAGGAACAGCACACACAGCGGGTTTACTCGAAGCAGCTCTGCGTCTAGTCTGGAATCCCTCTTCAGCGCAAGCTCTAGTTCCTCCTGTTAGGGTTTTCCAGGTTATCTTTATCATAGGATTATGTTGGAATGCAACAGGTAATAAATACCTTACCTTGTCCTCCTTATCACAAGATCGTAAAACATCCCCTGAGATGTTTAGACTAGAGGACAAGGGCTTTCTATTCAGCCCACTCATAGCCCCACTCTGTTTCTCGTAATAAATATTCTCTTGCAGGAAGGAAAGTCCAGAGCGCTATTCGAACATCGCTGCACGCACAGCGACGAATGGACTCTCCACCTGCAGGTGTCTAAAAGAACTTGCTTGTTTATCGTGTGGTTCTTGCAAAATAAGTTGGAGTGAGCAAATCTCTAACATTTTCGTGCCGAAACCCGGGACCTCTCATACCCGCTATCTGGCTGACGAAGGAGGACGTGCTGCATTGTCGACAAGCCAGCGTCCATTAAGAGGACCTGTAGGAGAAAGTCCTGGGAAGAGAATTCTTCGCTGGGCCAGCATCTTAGGTCTGCCTTCGTCTGACAGAGGTGGATTGACGGGACCCGGCAGTGCAACGAACCAGGGGACAAGTAAGTTAAAGGCCTTAAGTTGTGTGATTGTGTTGTTGTTTGTGAAACGCGTAAAAAGGAAGAAGTGCACAGGAATAAGTTTTGTGGAAGGAGGGGGTGTTGTAGAGTCCCCCTCTGGATGAGGTGTCTCTTTTGGAGCAGTGGTTCTCAAACTGTTTTAAAATCTCAGTACCTCCGTGAATCATTATTTGACGATCACTGTTCTAATGAGTACAACCTCGTGTTGGCAGGGCTGGGGACAAGGACTTTTGTCTTTAGTTCCCAGGGAAGGTGGGGGGTGTTGTAGAGTCCCCTCACTGGATGAAGCAGCTCCTTTTTTTTTTTTTTTTAAAAAAAAGGAGGACTTCGCGTTGGCAGGGCTGGGGACAAGGACTGTTGTCTTTAATTCCCAGGGAAGGTGGGGGGTGTTGTAGAGTCCCCTCACTGGATGAAGCAGCTCCTTTTTTTAAAAGGAGGACTTCGCGTAGGCAGGGATAACTTGTGTGATTGAGTGTGTGACTGGTAGGGTAAATTGACTAAGAAGCAGTTCTAGCGTTGATCCACGGCAATAAAACAGGCTAGTAATCTGTCGAAAGGTCAATTTAAACCTGCATTGAGGATCCTCAAAGAAAAAAAAATGAAAAAAAATTGTAAAACCTTAAACTACTAAAATTAAGATGGGAAATAAGAACGGTAAATCTCTTGCTCTGCTCTTCTTTGAAACGAGAAGTTCATGGCAAGTAGATTTCTTAATTGTATGCAATAGATGCTGAAGTGGAAGAAAATGTATGGAGTACAAGGAAATTTGAAATGTGGAAGAAGTGGTAGAAGTGCTAGAGTGTGGTTGAAATCTTCACAAAGAGATGAGAACGAATTCAAGAGACAAAAGCTAGAAAGATGAAAACCGATGCGGTCAAAAGTGTTTGTCAGACCAGGAGACAATAAGGCCCCTGTGAGCAGGTGCAAGGCCGCAGCTCAAGCCGCGGCTCAAGCAAGGGGCAAGAGGAGTTTCCGGTCCTATGCAAATCATGTATCGAAATTTAAAAGATCTGCAACCTCTCCCATATCACAGCAAAACATGTCATTGTCAGGTTATCAAAAATCTTTTTAGATCGTTAGAGCCCCTGTCCACACAAGAAGTATGACAATGCTGTTTGTAGGCCCAATTACAAATGAATAGGGATCAAATTGTGTTACACTGAAGTTAAAATATGCAAATCAAGTGGTAAAGAAATGCAACTTGCTTCTAGAAGATAAATAAATAAAATTAGAATGTGCTGTCCTCGTGTGCACGGGAGGGACCAGCTCATGATCGACCACAGGAAATGGCCAGCCTGTGACGAATCATTGTTGCTGAGACCTACCTTCCGCACGCGAGAGCTGTGCATGTGTGTGCGTATGTGTTAAGTTGATGAAGATTGGCTAAACTTTTAGTATAAAGACATTTGCTAGACTGTTGTCTATTCAATTTACACCGCAGAACAGAAACAATTTTGACAGATAAAAATGAAAGAAAAAGAGAGAAATCTGTTTGCGAGCAGAAACTAATCCACACTAGTGCATGTTAGTGTCAAGCCCTCATGAGAAATTCAAGATTCAAGATTCAAGAGTTTTTTATTCGCCATGTTTGAGCGTGCCAAACAAGGAATTTGACTTCGGTAAATCACAGCCTCTGTTCAACATTTAGGTGACTAACAACAACACTCAGGACATTTGAAGAACGAAAGATATTCTCAAACACCCCCTGATCTTAAACTCCCAAGAGGGCAAGGAAAAACTCAAAACTCCTGTTAGGGTTTTCCAGGTTATCTTTATCGTAGGATTATGTTGGAATGTAGACTGTGTCATGTAACATGGGGGTAGAGATGGTCCAAATGGTAGAATATGGATTGTTCACAGGGATAAATTGACAGAGCTGAAATTCCAAATTTGTCCAAAAGATGGCGCCAGACCAAAACATGAGACCAAAAGAGGGGCCAGAATAAGCTAGACCAGTTAAAATAGAAAAGAGGAACACGGTGTCAGAGTGTAAGTCACGCATGGAGGCACAAATGAAATTTTTATTATGTGATTTTTATTTTTTGATTTCTTTGCTTGGCTAAAAATGTATTCTGTAACCGCTTTAAGCAATATTATTTGTCAATTCGATCAAGGGACCCGTCACTGAGAATAGTGGCGTGACATAAATTGTTTGGAGAAGCACAAATGAAATTTTTATTATGTGATTTTTATTTTTTGATTTCTTTGCTTGGCTAAAAATGTATTCTGTAACCGCTTTAAGCAATATTATTTGTCAATTCGATCAAGGGACCCGTCACTGAGAATAGTGGCGTGACATAAATTGTTTGGAGAAGCACAAATGAAATGTTTATTATGTGATTTTTATTTTTTGATTTTTTTGCTTGGCTAAAAATGTATTCTGTAACCGCTTTAAAGCAATATTATTTGTCAATTCGATCAATTCATGTAACAGAAAGTAGGTCAAAGGTGAAAAGGGGAAGTGAAAGGTTTTACCACTAGCTGTGCATTTGGTGGAAAGTACTGCGTGGTCAGGGCGGAAACAGCTGCTAAAGGCCACAGATAACAAAGCGTGGGAGAGGCTGGCCAGTTCCCTCTATGGGCGGGGGAAAACTGGCCAGTTCCCTCTATAGGCGTGGGAATGCTGGCCAGTCCCTTCTATAGGCGTGGGAAAACTGGGCAGTCTTACCCTATAGGGAAAGTACAGGAGAAAAGAAAGGGGAGGGGGGGGGACGGAGAGGTCTATAAAAGGTCCTGCTGGAGTAGCTTCAGGGCTTTTTTCCCCCAAAAGAGCGCTTATACGTGAAGAGGCCCGGAGGAGTTTCAAGATTTTTTCCAAAGTCCCGAAGATCTTTGTGTGAGACGCAGGATCGCTGGACTGAAATTAACTTGGATTTACTCCCAAAAATTGGACTGGACAACTTTATAGGAGGAATAGGTGAGAGGGATTTATATTTTTTATGTATTTTAGCGAGAGGGGGGAATAGTCATCGGGCCGCCGGATTCCTCGTGGCCAGCCTGTTTCTTTAATTTGGATTTTAGAAGCAAGATCGAACTGATCACTCGACTTTGCTTTCACCAAAAATAGCACGCAGCTGGTAATTACCGCTTCCCTTTTTTATGAACTGTGTTTTGCAATCGAATTGTTCTGGGATTGAATGATTTTATTAACACGGGTATCAGTGAGTGAAATTGTTCAGTTTCTGGGGTAATTGAGATTTGTAATTCTATTCCATGTTTCTTCAATAAATGTGTTTTGTATATTACTTACTTCGTTGTACGCGGATTTGTACTGAATAGGCAACCGAAGGCGCGGCCCAGTTCCCCTTTTTGACGGGCCGCGTAAAAAGTAACTCTGAGCAAGTTAGAGAATTAAATAACTTTCGTAAATATTTCAAGATTCAAGAGTTTTTTATTCGCCATGTTTGAGCGTGCCAAACAAGGAATTTGACTTCGGTAAATCACAGCCTCTGTTCAACATTTAGGTGACTAACAACAACACTCAGGACATGTGAAGAACGAAAGATATTCTCAAACACCCCCTGATCTTAAACTCCCAAGAGGGCAAGGAAAAACTCAAAACTCCAGCTAGGGGAAATGAGAAACCTTGAGAAGAGACCACAGATGGGAGGGTCCCTCTTCTAGGATGACCAGGCTGCAATGGATGCAGAGAGGACACATAGTACAAACAGTGTAGACAAAAAAGGTGTGGCAAGCGGGATGTTATTGCACAGTAATGACTCTGAGACTCTAACGGAAGAGTTGAGTTCGTTGAAAGTGAATTCGGTTGAGAATTTACTTCCTTTAAATAACATAACGACGATGATTAAAATAAATCAGTGAAGTTGGTGGAGGATAAAAATATTTCGATTGTCCGTCGGGCGCGGCCCAGTTCCCCTTTTTGACGGGCCGCGTAAAAAGTAACTCTGAGCAAGTTAGAGAATTAAATAACTTTCGTAAATATTTAACGGAAGAGTTGAGTTCGTTGAAAGTGAATTCGGTTGAGAATTTACTTCCTTTAAATAACATAACGACGATGATTAAAATAAATCAGTGAAGTTGGTGGAGGATAAAAATATTTCGATTGTCCGTCGGGCGCGGCCCAGTTCCCCTTTTTGACGGGCCGCGTAAAAAGTAACTCTGAGCAAGTTAGAGAATTAAATAACTTTCGTAAATATTTAACGGAAGAGTTGAGTTCGTTGAAAGTGAATTCGGTTGAGAATTTACTTCCTTTAAATAACATAACGACGATGATTAAAATAAATCAGTGAAGTTGGTGGAGGATAAAAATATTTCGATTGTCCGTCGGGCGCGGCCCAGTTCCCCTTTTTGTCGGGCCGCGTCAAAAGTTAAATAGGACACGATCAAAAAATAGACTTGCCTTCCAAATTAATTATTGGGCAAATCTAAAGACAGCACGACATTTTTATTCAGTTTAAGAAAGTCGCTATTCTCTTCGAAGCAATTAAGTGGGGTGAAGAACTCCGACGGTCAAGTGCTAGATCTACGTATACGAAGTTAGAATTAATAATATAAAGGGCATTAATTTTCTTCTTAAATGCTATTATTGTCACACTTTTATTAATTCGATTCTCTTTCGAA
Source organism: Syngnathus scovelli (assembly GCF_024217435.2). Lineage (NCBI taxonomy): Eukaryota > Metazoa > Chordata > Actinopteri > Syngnathiformes > Syngnathidae > Syngnathus > Syngnathus scovelli. The sequence continues at coordinate 1,423,439 of NC_090866.1, forward strand.
TAAAAAAGTTGGTCGGCTCGCTGCATGAGCGACCAAGTGAAACGGACCCATATCAACATTTACTTCGGCAAAACTAGTGCTTGGGTGCGCTATACAAACGAATCCCTGAGGTCTTAACAAAGACATCTAAAAAATATCCGTAACGAATAAGAACTTCAAACATTAGCGGGGAGCCATCAATACGATGCGGTCACTTCGAAGTCCTGCCTCGAATTGAGTTACTCGGCACGCGCTTCGGGTGACTTGAGAGGGATTGGCGTCGTACAGAAATTAGATTGATTCCGGAGGAGTTAATTTAACTCGGGTGGTTAGATTACGGACGAATCTCCGAACCCGGCTAAAAAACAAACCCGTTACTGGGAAGCCGGGGGCACCTGATTGCAAGAGGTGCGTTTGACAACTGTAATGATTAAATCAATCTTGTCTTGCCCTCACAATGTAATGATTAAATCAATCATTTCTTGCCCTCAGAATGCAGAGTAAGATGAAGTGGTTGCTTCCTCTGCTTGATTGACCAGCTGCAGGGGAAGCAATCAAAGTTGTTCTGTTTCCCACAACAGTGTAAAACACCCCCTGCTCTGATCTTATCAGAGGCCGGGGGTTCACCAAACCTGTCCACTCACCCCCACTCTGTTCCTCCTAATAAATATGCCCTTGCAGGGAGGAGACTTTTAGACTTCATTCGATAATCGCTGTTCAGACAGCGACGAATGGACTCTCCACCTGCAGGTGTCTAAAAGAACTTGCTTGTCTCCTGTTTGGTTCTTGCAAAATAAGTTGGAGTGAGCAAATCTCTAACAACTCCAGCTAGGGGAAATGAGAAACCTTGAGAAGAGACCACAGATGGGAGGGTCCCTCTTCTAGGATGACCAGGCTGCAATGGATGCAGAGAGGACACATAGTACAAACAGTGTAGACAAAAAAGGTGTGGCAAGCGGGATGTTATTGCACAGTAATGACTCTGAGACTCTAAGAGTGGTGTGAGTTCATCAGAGCGACAGCCTGGGGGAAGAAGCTGTCTCTGTGTCTGCTGGTTTTAGTGTACAGAGCTCTATAACGGCGTCCGGAGGGGAGTAGTTCAAACAGGCTGCAACCTGGGTGCGAAGGGTCTGTTGAGATGTTACTTGCACGTTTCCTGGTCCTGGACAGGTACAAGTCTTGGATAGATGGGAGGTTGATTCCAATTATCTTTTCTGCAGTCCTTATTGTCCATTGCAGTCTGAGCTTGTCTTGTTTGGAGGCCGATCCAAACCAGACAGTGATGGAGGTGCAGAGGACAGACTGGATGATGGCAGTGTAGAAGGTCTTCAGCAGCTCCCGTGGCAGGTTGAACTTCTTGAGCTGTCTCAGGAAGTACAGCCTCTGCTGGGCCTTCTTCCGGACAGAGTCTATGTGGCCGGTCCATTTCAGGTCCCGAGAGATTGTGGTTCCCAGGAACTTGAAGGTGTCTGATGAGAGAATAGTATTACTGCGGATAGTGAGGGGTGAAAGTGGTGAAGGGCCTCGCCTGAAGTCCACTGTCATCTCCACGGTCTTGAGCGGGTTCAGGTCCAGGTGGTTTTGGCTGCACCAGTGGACCAGCCGCTCCACCTCCTGTCTGTACGCAGTCTCATCACCGTTCTGGATCAGTCCGATGAGAGTGGTGTCGTCTGCATACTTCAGGAGCTTCACGGAAGAGTCACTTGCGGAGAAATCGTTGGTGTAGAGGGAGAAGAGCAGTGGGGAGAGGACGCATCCCTGAGGGGCTCCAGTGTTGGTGGTCAGGGTGTCAGATGTGATGCTCCCCAGCCTCACACGCTGTCTTCGGAGTTAACAAAACAACAGAACATGCTTTCAGGAATTGGGAGAAGCTAAATTGTGAATTTAAGATTTTGCAATACTACATTTAATAGGAATAATTGATTGGTTGTGTTATAAGATTATGCAAAATTCTAAATGCAAGCTAAATCTGAGAGATTGAGTTCTTCAAATTTAAAAACAAAGAAAACATTTAGATTAATTTGCCAGTTGTTTGTTTTAGTTAAGTCTTTTTTGAATTGGTGGATTGTTCTACCAGGAAACCTGAGTTGAAAATGATATATGAATTTTGTGTGGTGAGCTTGGATGAATTGGGACCAATGTGATGGGAAGACTCCTTTTTGGAGACTGTGTGAGATGCATATGATGAGCATTGATGAATGATTGCCTGAATGAAAGGTTGAATGGTTGAAGTCGTTGGCGACTACTATAGAAAATTAGTAGAGCGACTTTGATGAAAGAGTGATTTTGAGCAGGTTGAATGTTAGAAAGAAACACGTAGCTTTTGGATTGATAATTAACTAGAAAAAAAAAACTGGAGAACCAGTAACACATGTAGAAGATGTGTGAACTGAGAAATTGAGAAGTGTTTTGGAAAGAAAGTCAAATTAAATGATGATGGAATCGTATGTAGTAAAGAACGCATTCTCCCAAAAAGTTTGTCAAGGTGTGAGGCATGGGCGTTGCCAAGCCTCAAAAGGGGGGAGTGAGTAGGACAGATAGTGGAAGATAGTAATAATACAACACTTTATGACAATGAATTTTCGAATACATTTGGTGTTATATTGTGGTAAATTTTTTGTTCTGGTGTAGATAGGTTAGCAACACGAGAGATTTAGAGGTTCAAAAGAAAGACAGTTAAAAGAAAACATTTTTGATTTCGACAATTGCAGGCTATCAGGAACATGAGAACGATAAGAACTACGAGGTGGGATCCAATTTTATATGGGAGATTGAGAATTCACAGCACCATACTCTAAGTCACATTTTTGAGCAAGCATGACAATAACATGTGAGAGGTCAAGACATACAGATCAGGGCTTGATGTGGAAAGCAGACCTCGATGAGTTGATTTTCAACAATGATACTGAAGACAACATACTGTCCGATTAAATTGGAACTATAGATAAAATGTAGCTCAAAAATAGGATGAGTTGCAGGATTTACGATATAAAACGAGACCGCTGTTATTAGGAGAATTTGAAGTTTGGTAAATAAATGTTACCAGCAAATTGATGGAAGCAGCTACATTTGGAGATAGTCTTACAAGTTTGACGTCCCAGCCTGTCATTCTCAGTGTCAGAGTCCCTGAAACCCAATCCAAGACTTCGCCTGCAGCCGTGAACAACCACAAAATGGTGCCTGGCTCTGAAGCACCTTTGACCTTTGGCGAAGGACAAGAAAAGACTGCTGTTGTGCTTGGAGAAGGACAAGTACACTCCGGAGGACAGACAACATCCTCGGGGATGAGAAAAGACAGTGAAAAGCGGAGGAACTCACAATGATGAAAATTGACTCGTTTGAACAATGGACTCATTCAAGAGTGATGGATGGGGTCGCTCTGAAGCAACAACAAAAGAACACCAACTTGATAGGGTGAAGTGCGGCAAAAAGATATGGACTTGGAGTGTCCGACAACCAAATCGCACTCCTTGGCGTTACCAAATTTGGTGGAGCTTGGTTCAAAGTGGAAGGGAGGTTCATTGTGCACTGAGTTTGACAGAACTGAGGAGATTTGATAAATAAATAAATAAAAATTTGAAAAATACGTAGGGCTACAGATTATAATCAGAGATTGAACGGATTTGGATAAAACAAATAGGCTAAAACGGTAGGAAACAAGAGCAAGATCTGATATTTGGCTCATCAAGCTTAAAACGTAGAGGTCGAGTTATATAAATTTTAGAACAGGACATTTGGCAGTCAGGAGGAAGCTAGGTTGCTCAATGTACCTACTCAATACAATAGTAAGGTTTTTTATACCACAGTGGAGGTTGGATGGTCAGAAAGTTAGGTACGTTCAATTTTTGACATTCACACAATCATGCATAGGAGTCACAAGGCGACAGTTAACAAGACAATGACTGCAATAGGGGCCACCTACGACTGCACCGACATGAAAAAGTAGAAGCGAGAGAGCAGAGTATGGGATTATATGCTAAAACGTCTGCTATACAGTTACCGATAGGAGATTCTATCAAAAGAAGCTACATGAGAGATGGATTAGAATCCCTTTGTCTGTGTGTTCTGTTTGTGAGTAATCTCTGTAAAATTGTGACAGTCTTGTTGTCGTTCGTCTGAACTTTGTATGCCGTTTTGTGTATGTGTGTGTGCAGATGTGTGTGTGTGTGTGTGTGTGTGTTCACACCCTGTGTGTGTGCGAGCGTGTGAGGAGAAAGAAGGCATGGGTAAGACAATCTATTTTAAACCAGGAGGCAATAAATGGGAACGCCCCTGTCATAAATAGTTTTTGGTTAAAGGGAATCATTAGGAGGTGTTCAAACTCTTCCCGCAAACACTCCTATTTGCCAGTTAAATGGGCACGACAATTGACTATGAGAGTTGCAAACAACAGATGAAGAGCAGTCCTTGGCAGATTATATGATCAGGACGCTCAAACTGTGTCAAAGACAAATTTACTGCCGCTTGATCTTTCCTCCTCACAGGTCGACAACCCCATCAATCCAGGAGACTGGGTCTACATCGAGGTCATCAAAAGAAGGAACTGGGCCAGCCACGACGGGAGGGACCATTCCAAGTCTTGCTGACTACACATGTTGCACTCAAGGTTGTAGGACCCACAAATGCATTAACGACGACTGCTCTCCAGGAGGAAACTGGATGGGAGCTTTGGACATCACCGCTGTGTGCCAGGATGAGAGAGCCGTTTTCAAGGTGTAAGGGCACTACTACCAACATGGCTGCACCATCGGACGGGACCTACTTCATTCAGAAGTTCAGAGGCACTGCCTCACCTGCATCCTATGAGTGCACGTGCCTGTTCAGTACGGATCATGGTTTTGTGGTCACGTGAGTTGTCCGATGCTGCCTGCCAACTGGACACGAGTGTGTGCGCCGGTGTGTGTGACAGACCTCACCTACAGACTAGAACATCAGCAGCTGACGAAAACGCGAGCACATATACAACTTCTTAGACGTGACAGTTGTGATAATGATAATGAGACGTGGATTGCGTAGATGCTGTTCTGTTGAGCATGTATTACGGAAACTTGTTGATTTGACCATCTAATATGCTTCGCAAGTAATGGATACGCTGATGTACTGTTTCTTTGTTTTTCTTTTTGTTTTTATTGATAGCATTCTGGTCGCCTTAAGGCAAAGGGACCGTGTAAGAATTTTCCTGCTAATAACATCTGGCCAGCAGGTTTTTCGCTTACACAATAAGTTTGATCTGGGGTATTAAGGTAATGCCTCATCTTCACTGGAAAGTGTTGCTATCATTGTTTGTTGTTTTTATTTTTCCTATTCTTCTTTCTTCATTATACATATATATGTTTTTTTTCTTACTTGTCTTTGTTGTTTGGGGTAGCATAATCATATGATAAAACAGGAGGGAGATGTTAGGGTTTTCCAGGTTATCTTTATCATAGGATTATGTTGGAATGCAACAGGTAATAAATACCTTACCTTGTCCTCCTTATCACAAGATCGTAAAACATCCCCTGAGATGTTTAGACTAGAGGACAAGGGCTTTCTATTCAGCCCACTCATACCCCCACTCTGTTTCTCGTAATAAATATTCTCTTGCAGGAAGGAGAGTCCAGAGCGCTATTCGAACATCGCTGCACGCACAGCGACGAATGGACTCTCCACCTGCAGGTGTCTAAAAGAACTTGCTTGTCTACCGTGTGGTTCTTGCAAAATAAGTTGGAGTGAGCAAATCTCTAACACCTCCCGTTCCAGTCGCCACGTCTCGGCAGTAAGTATCCCAAAACAGACTTTTTGGTTTGGGCGGACAACTACAGAGTCTCTGAATTATCATCTTTGCAGCGAGTTAACCTCAAGCGCACCTTCGAGAGGAACCACAAGAAGGTATGTTCGCATGGTGCTTGGTCACGTTGATGAAGGTCCAGAATTCATTTTTACATTCTCATGTTGTTGCAGTCCCAAGCTAATGGATTTTCTCAGAAGAGCAGAAGCAGCGCCTCCAGCTTTGAGGCCGTCTACAACAAGGTTGCAACTAGATCTTTTCGACCATAATGATCGTTCATACTTCATTCATTCAAAACCCAATTGAAAATGTCTTTGTGTTGAAAGGACTTTTACAGCAGTGTGACACATTTAAGGGTAATGATGGTGAGTAACCTGTTGGGTGCTGATACGGCAGATTGCTGGTGGGCACCTGTTAGGTTCAAAATCAGCAAAAGGATCAGCAGACAAAACCAGTGAGGCAGAATGTTGAGTCTTTTCTCGCGAGGAGTGCAATCAGACTTACAGCAGTCCCGAAATACACTAAAGGTCCGTTAACACTCCTCGCTCTTTTTATTTAGGAATGCCCTACCCACAATGTGAGACTAGCCCCTGAGGTGGGGGGAAGCGTGGGCTTTGTCTCATGAGAAAAGAAACGAGATTCTATAAACAAAAGAAGTCGTAGACAAGATGTCATGAGAATCGAAAAGAGTGCAAGGACAAAATGCCATGTGCAGACATCAACAAAATAGTTTGAGCTATCAACAGCTTTCTTGGATTCCCAGAGATGTAGAAGGTCAGGAAGCTCCAGACAGCATCGTATGACTTGTTGTGGTCTGGTGGACGTCTGCAAGGCGAAACAGCAAGCATTCTGTGCAATAATTTTATTAATAAGTACTCATTAGGGAACGCGTGATAACATATATACAATTTATCTAACAATTCCCCCCTGTTTATCATAAGTTCCCGGAGACCAACACATCACCCATATGGCCACTTCAAAAAGATTTTCAGCCAAGGGATCACATTTCGCAAGAACTAACTTACACCCGGGGGGTTAAACTGAGTCATAATCGGCAAAGCCAGGTTCAGGAAACAAACCGGACAGGTTTACCACAATAGAATCGCCGACGGGGTCGTCACTAGAGAAGGAACCCCCGGCGATCGAAAGGTCATCCCTTTGGAGCAACGGGAAAGTCTCAGCTGGTGGAGAGATAGCAGTTGTAATTAGCCTGTTAATTAGGGATCGGAGACAAGGAATGCAACAACATCCACACAAGGTCAAAATGGCAGAGAAAACGGCAATGGAGACCAGGGCAGAGGAAACCAGGGTGCGGTACTTTCCGAACACGTTCAACCAGTTGGTCCAAACCTCTGTGTTCACCCCACCGTGTTCCTTCATCTTCCCGTTCAAGGTCCGCAGGCCCTCAAGGGCTATTTTCAAAGCATTAGGTGTCGTGAGTAGTACCAAAAAGGGACCTTCCCACTTAGGTGAATGCCAATTCTTCCTCTTGATACTCTTGATCAAAACCCAGTCTCCCAGTACCACTTTGGGGTCTTCCTGCGGAGAAATGGGTTCACCATCAGTGTTATTGGTTAGATTCTTTTGACGTTCCAAAATTTTTCTCATGTAATCAGCTAACGCGGCTTTCTCGGGGATCTCCCATGTGTTCTTGAACTGAGGAAGCCTGTAAGGTCTTCCAAACATAGTTTCATAGGGAGTTAGCCCTGTTGTACTTGTAATATTTATGTACATTTTGACCAGGTCTAAGCACTGAGACCATGGTCGTTTGTTTTCTTCCATGCATTTCTTTAATCTGTTTTTTTATAGTCGCGTTAGATCTCTCAACAATTGATTGTGGACGATAGGAACAATGGTTCTTTAGATTTATGTGGAACATTCTCCCAATGTTATACACTATCTGATTTACAAAATGTGGACCATTGTCGCTGTAATTTTTTTCTGGAATACCGTATCTTGGAATGATGTCTTTGCATAAGGCCTTTGCCACCGTGAGTGCATCAGCATGTTTGGTAGGAAATGTTTCTACCCATTTAGAAAATGCGTCTATTATGACCAAACAATATTCTTTCCCTTCACATTTATGTAATTGGATATAATCCATATGTATTGTCTGAAACGGATACAACGGAGTCGGGAATTTCCCTCTCTGAGGTCTTAAATTGCCTTGTGGGTTATGTTTAGCACAGATCAAACACGCTCTGCAAAATTGTTGTGAAAAAGCTGCAAAGCCGTATGTTGTATAAATAGCCTCAACTTGTTTCACCATACCCCCCGTCGAGACATGGGTGACCCCATGACTCGAAATAGCAGCCCATTTGAACAAGTTATGAGGCAAGACAGGTTTGCCCAAAGGTCACACAAAAAGACCAACAGTGTTTTTAGTTGCACCCCGTTTTTCCCAAGAGAGCCGTTCCTGGGAGGGGCTCTGAGACTGCATGTCAAGCAACACATCAGGGGAGATGTGTGACATCGAATCATGAGCTGTGAGAGACGAGAGGACATGGAGCAGGCCTTCTGCAGCGGCCTTCGCGGATTTGTCAGCAAAAGCATTACCGAGAGAAACAGGATCAGAGCACGCAGTGTGAGCAGCACATTTGCAAACCGCTATCTTTAAAGGCAGCTGGACAGCGTCCAAAAGTTGAGTCAGTAATGTGGAATGGGTGACGGGCTTCCCTGCAGAAGTTATCATGCCACGGTTGCTCCACTGCTGAGCAAACACGTGCACTGTAGCAAAAGCATACTGACTATTAGTCCAGATAGTGACGGATTTGTTTGCAAACAATTTGCAAGCCCCAGTCAAAGCAATGAGCTCAGCGGCCTGTGCAGACGTATTGGATGGCAGTTTAGCAGCCTCCAAAACCACGTCGGCAGTAACAATGGCATACCCAGTAAGGGTCACACCAGATTCATTTTTCTTAGAAGACCCATCAACAAAAACCACATGATCATCTGGCAGAGGCGTATCTTCCAAATCAGGCCGAGCCTTTGGAATTTGTTGGGCAGCATCGACACAATCATGGAATTCGCCGTCGTCAGGAAGGGGAATGAGAGTGGCAGGAATGAGTGTCGTGCATCTTTCAACGGTCAGATGCAGCTGAGACAGCAACGTAGCCATGCAGGAAAGATGACGTGCAGGCGACAGAAAAGTCACTCACTCACTCACTCACTCACTCACTCACTCACTCACTCACTCACTCACTCACTCACTCACTCACTCACTCACTCACTCACTCACTCAATCAATCAATCAATCAATCAATCAATCAATCAATCAATCAATCAATCAATCAATCAATCACACAGGTGTTAATTAAATCGCAATTACATTGCAAGCAATTTAAACTCTAATGGAATATGTGGATGTCCATATCCGTTTCATCAAATTCCAATCCAACTTTACCTTTGTATAAGGCACAGGTGTCAAATTGTGCTTCATATACATGTGCCATCACTCGAATCGCAAATTATCTTCACTTTTAGTAATATGTTAAATTTTAAATATTAGACCAGTTTTTACTTGTCTGATTTGAAAGCGAGGTACTCGTCAGCTTGTCCCGCAGCTACCACAATATGAGGCGCTCACACATCTACTCGGGTATGACAGTCATACCGGCCCTCCAAAAGAAGCCATGACTAAACCGCGGCCCGCGAACAAATTAGTTTGACACCCCTGGCACAAGGGATAGCCTTCTCATTGATCAATCGCGTATCTTAAATCATGCTTTTCCTCCTTTGAAGCGACTATGTACTTCAAACCCAAACGGCACCATTTTATAGGGAAAAAAATTGTCGAATTTATTCGTTGTCGACATAATACTGGTTGAAAATATGCATGTAGAGCATTTCTGAGTTGTTGATCATAGACATCAGTTGAACACTCTTTCTGGTCTGTGCCTAAAGTCTTCAAACAACTTATCTTGTTTTTGTTTAGTCCGGCCAATGTCTGTGTAATTTGCTCTACGTTGAAATATTATTTCTATCCTGCAATAGTTGGTCAATTTGTATTTGTAATGACACCCCGTTATATTCCAATGGACGGCCCTGGAGATCAAAAGGACTCCAGGTGCCTTTAACGCTTGCCCAATGTTTGGTTAAGGATGCCATGAAAACCTGTTGTACTTCATCACCTCTCAAATTATAGGAAGCAATGAGTTGTTTAATTTGGGGTACAAAGACGGAAAGGATGGTTCGCTTTGCCGTGCCACAACATCTGTCTTTGTAATTTGATCATTTTTCTCATCTTCACTCATCACATTCTCAGCTGCGGTTTTTAAGCGAGCTCGTGCTGACACTGTGTCATCATCTTCCTGTCTGTGCAACAGCAAGTTCTTTCTTAAATTTTCTTTGTCTTCCTTATCTTTCAATTTCCCTCACATCTGGGAAAATGAGAATGTAATTTTGCTTTTTAATTTTTAATTTTAAGTCTTGCAAAATTGCTATATCCTTACTGCACCGAGATAGACTGTTAAACATATCTTTAAAAATAAACAAACAAAAACAATCTATGCTCTTCAAAAATGGGACTCAAATGTCAGATTACAAATCAAACCTCCTTCTTCACTCTCACATTTTTTGATAGAACAGTCTACTTAGCTAGACACCGTCATATCATACTAAATAATGGCCTGGAAATTAAATATAATGTTGTTGCTGTGGTCCCTCAAACCATGTGACTAGAATTTGGACAATTACTAACCCCCATCAATCGACAAATTATCTCCTCACTAAAGTCCCAGCCTGTTAACCTATCTGCATCAAGAAGACATTTGCAATGCATGGGATAAGAGAATAACAAGGAACACCTTAACAATAAACAAAATAAACCCAAACCACAATCAAAACCAAATAAACTAGGCCCATGACCTATGTAGACCAACACAGTACTCCAAATATTTCCCCATTAAAATTTAAGCCTTATTGTGTAGAGCACCATTGATTTCTAATCATTGACCTAATTTTATCCTTAATTCAATCCCAATCACGAATGCCCACTACTTAATACTTTACTTGGTGTTCTTTTGATAAAAAGTGCCCCCCTTGCAATGTTGTTTTTAACTCTAAGTGATTCAAATCTTTGACTTGTCCTTACATGTGTCCTTGTATAGTCTTATGTCATACTTCAATAATTCCTCCTAAATTTAAAATCTGCAATCATAATTTAATTTTATCCAATTCTACAATGCATGTTCTCTCTTACTCTCACATTTTTATGAGGGCTGGGCACTCTCCTCGTTGGACGAGTTTCTGCCCACAACCGTCATATTATTCTATGATTTCAAATTTTTACATTTAACAATGCAAATCTGATAAACCATTGTCTAGCACACCGTTTTCGTGCACTAATTCAACGCAATTCCATCCTTTATAACGAACTGATACACAAAGACAAACATACACAGAAACGAACACACGGGCCCACAACATAGACATGACAATCTTCCCAGCTGATAACAAGGGTGGGGGGAGCAACTGAAGTGCGGAGAGCTTCGCCACCGCCACGTCGCATAATGCAACGCCCCACCTCTCTCCAAAATATGCATTTGTCAAGATATTTTATTTTTTCGGTGTTGACTTCTTCCATCAATTTCCAATCTTTGCATTTTAATTCATGTCGGGATAGCCGTTTTTGTTTGCTACTTGCTGTCCCCATGGTTTATTTTCTAAATTTCGGAGTTGGCAATTCAAATGGCACCTACAGTGTCCTAAAGCCAACTTTATTCACAGGACAGTGGTAAAATATTTAATGAGTGGTAAGTCTCCTTTCCTCTGCTCTCACAAAACCACTGTTTACATAAAGGAGAGCTCAAATGAGATCACTCTCAGTCAAACCATACACACACACACACACACAATGCGCATCCTTATCGTCTCACAGGCAAGCAGGGGAGCCCGCCCTCCCGTGGATTTTAACAAACTCTAAACTCTTTAACCTTCCTATTGTGTAAGAAAAACTTATTTTTGCCTTTTTCTTAAAGTAGATGTTAGGTTCAAAATCAGCAAAAGGATCAGCAGACAAAACCAGTGAGGCAGAATGTTGAGTCTTGAGGAGTGCATTCAGACTTACAGCAATCCGACTACACTAAAGGTCTGTTTACACTCCTCTCTTTTTATTTAGGAATGCCCTACCTACAATGTGAGACTAGCCCCTGATGTGGGGGAAAGCGTGGGCTTTGTCTCATGAGAAAAGAAACGAGATTCTATAAACGAAAGAAGTCGTAGACAAGATGTCATGAGAATCGAAAAGAGTGCAAGGACAAAATGCCATGTGCAGACATCAACAAAATAGTTTGAGCTATCAACAGCTTTCTTGGATTCTCAGAGATGTAGAAGGTCAGGAAGCTCCAGACAGCATCGTATGACTTGTTGTGTTCTGGTGGACGTCTGCAAGGCGAAACAGCAAGCATTCTGTGCAATAATTTTATTAATAAGTACTCATTAGGGAACGCATGATAACATATATATACAATTTATCTAACAATTCTCCCCTGTTTATCATAAGTTCCCGGAGACCAACACATCACCCATATGGCCACTTCAAAAAGATTTTCAGCCAAGGGATCACACTTCGCAAGAACTAACTTACACTCGGGAGGAAACTGAGTCATACTCGGCAAAACTAGGGTCAGGAAACAAACCGGACAGGTTTACCACAATAGAGTCGCCGACCGGGTCGTCACTAGAGAAGGAACCCGCGTCGATCGAAAGGTCATCCCTTTGGAGCAACGGGAAAGTCTCAGCTGGTGGAGAGATAGCAGTTGTAATTAGCCTGTTAATTAGGGATCGGAGACAAGGGATGCAACAACATCCACACAAGGTCAAAATGGCAGAGAAAACGGCAATGGAGACCAGGGCAGAGGAAACCAGGGTGCGGTACTTTCCCAACACGTTCAACCAGTCGGTCCAAACCTCTGTGTTCACCCCACTGTGTTCCTTCATCTTCCCGTTCAAGGTCCGCAGGCCCTCAAGGGCCTGGGACAGGCTTCCGCCGGCTGCAGTATTATTTGGAATAAATGTGCAACATTGCTCGCCGAACATGGCGCAGACACCGCCCTCTTTTGAGAGTAGCATGTCAAGGGCCATTCGATTCTGGAAAGCCATGAGTGAAGTAGCGGCCAGTTGGGAGTGGACCGCCTTGAAACCCGCCTCGGACCAGTTTCCAAGCCTCTGCACGTTGTAATGGACGTAGTTAATCCTGTCAACATTTTTGTTAATAGTACACCACCAACACAGGGCGGATTCAAAACCAGCTGCTATCTGATTCACCAGCTTATACTCATCCGGTACTCCTCTAGGAACACCAATGGCGTCTATGTAAGTTGGATTAGCTGCGCCCCGCCATTCGGCGTTTCGTTTCGTTCTCGGCCAGAATACGGGCACTACGGACTTAGCAAAAGATGTCAGATCATAAGAGGACATTGGTATCAAATGAACAGGTAGCAATAGGGTACCAAAGCGCAAATTCCAGAGCTGTTTAAAGGCAACCTATCATAAAGTTTGTTACTATTACACCAAAACCAAACATCACTACGAGCAATGGGCAAAAAAGGGGCAGTGACATTGGTCATGGACCCACACCATGGAGGAGGTAGGGCGCCGAGCTTCTCACCGGTACCAGGTAATCTAATACATGTAAAATTACCCTTAGCTACATCGGACGAAAAAAGGGGTTTATATTTTGTCATAGAGGCAACAGGGTAAACCTTATCCCATTTAAAACAATCATGAGTGGGTGAAATGGATGAGTTTAACATTAAAACAACAGCACACTTGGGAACTATATTTGCAGGTATGATTTTCAAAAAGAGGTCTTGGACCCATGCATGCGATGCAACTGGTGTTAGCCATCTTCGCGGCCTGCTCAGCCATAAGAAGCCAGTTGTTGGTTTGACCGCTTATCCCTGTGGAGGCTACAAAATAGCTGTCTACATCAGTGAGGAGCATACTTGTGATTTTTGCTCCTGCTGACAGGGTGTAATTATTTGTAACGGGACGGTCTGCGACCGACATTGTTTTATTAATGCAAATAGCAATAGGAAAGTGAGGATCGATTCCAGAGGACCAAGCCCACAGTTGAAAACCCCAACAAGAAGTATTAAACAAGGTGGCATTTGGAGGACGAATTTGACCATCAGGGAGTGTAAGAGTCAAAAGGAGGCTTGTGCCTTGATTTTTCAAAGTCACTCGTTTAGCAAAGAACACAGCCTCTTCACTGGAACCAGAGGGCCAATACTCCCGCATTTGTGTGGTGACAAGGGTGCCCCAGGCTGTGCTAACCGGGTGGCCAGTCAAATACCACCAATACCCGAGCCATTTATCTCCAGTAGTGGGGTGACCATTATGAAACCCTTTCAAACTTTTCATAGGTAATATAATAGAAGAAGATGTATTAGGAGCCACAGTAAACAATGAGTTATTATAAGTCCAAGACAAAAGCCATGGCACGCAAGTATAGGTTTCTGGAATACAAACAACCTGATCAAAAGGGGATTTAGTGTCGCGCGTATCTCTAGCAATTTTTCCCCCATGAGCCAGGAACAATGGTTCTTTAGATTTATGTGGAACATTCTCCCAATGTTATGCACTATCTGATTTACAAAATGTGGGCCATTGTCGCTGTAATTTTTTTCTGGAATACCGTATCTTGGAATGATGTCTTTGCATAAGGCCTTTGCCACCGTGAGTGCATCAGCATGTTTGGTAGGAAATGTTTCTACCCATTTAGAAAATGCGTCTATTATGACCAAACAATATTCTTTCCCTTCACATTTATGTAATTGGATATAATCCATATGTATTGTCTGAAACGGATACAACGGAGTCGGGAATTTCCCTCTCTGAGGTCTTAAATTGCCTTGTGGGTTATGTTTAGCACAGATCAAACACGCTCTGCAAAATTGTTGTGAAAAAGCTGCAAAGCCGTATGTTGTATAAATAGCCTCAACTTGTTTCACCATACCCCCCGTCGAGACATGGGTGACCCCATGACTCGAAATAGCAGCCCATTTGAACAAGTTATGAGGCAAGACAGGTTTGCCCAAAGGTCACACAAAAAGACCAACAGTGTTTTTAGTTGCACCCCGTTTTTCCCAAGAGAGCCGTTCCTGGGAGGGGCTCTGAGACTGCATGTCAAGCAACACATCAGGGGAGATGTGTGACATCGAATCATGAGCTGTGAGAGACGAGAGGACATGGAGCAGGCCTTCTGCAGCGGCCTTCGCGGATTTGTCAGCAAAAGCATTACCGAGAGAAACAGGATCAGAGCACGCAGTGTGAGCAGCACATTTGCAAACCGCTATCTTTAAAGGCAGCTGGACAGCGTCCAAAAGTTGAGTCAGTAATGTGGAATGGGTGACGGGCTTCCCTGCAGAAGTTATCATGCCACGGTTGCTCCACTGCTGAGCAAACACGTGCACTGTAGCAAAAGCATACTGACTATTAGTCCAGATAGTGACGGATTTGTTTGCAAACAATTTGCAGGCCCCAGTCAAAGCAATGAGCTCAGCGGCCTGTGCAGACATATTGGATGGCTGTTTAGCAGCCTCCAAAACCACGTCGGCAGTAACAATGGCATACCCAGTAAGGGTCACACCAGATTCATTTTTCTTAGAAGACCCATCAACAAAAACCACATGACCATCTGGCAGAGGCGTATCTTCCAAATCAGGCCGAGCCTTTGCAATTTGTTGGGCAGCATCGACACAATCATGGAATTCGCCGTCGTCAGGAAGGGGAATGAGAGTGGCAGGAATGAGTGTCGTGCATCTTTCAACGGTCAGATGCAGCTGAGACAGCAACGTAGCCATGCAGGAAAGATGACGTGCAGGCGACAGAAAAGTCACTCACTCACTCACTCACTCACTCACTCACTCACTCACTCACTCACTCACTCACTCACTCACTCACTCACTCAATCAATCAATCAATCAATCAATCAATCAATCAATCAATCAATCACACAGGTGTTAATTAAATCGCAATTACATTGCAAGCAATTTAAACTCTAATGGAATATGTGGATGTCCATATCCGTTTCATCAAATTCCAATCCAACTTTACCTTTGTATAAGGCACAGGTGTCAAATTGTGCTTCATATACATGTGCCATCACTCGAATCGCAAATTATCTTCACTTTTAGTAATATGTTAAATTTCAAATATTAGACCAGTTTTTACTTGTCTGATTTGAAAGCGAGGTACTCATCAGCTTGTTCCGCAGCCCCCACAATATGAGGCGCTCACACATCTACTCGGGTATGACAGTCATACCGGCCCTCCAAAAGAAGCCATGACTAAACCGCGGCCCGCGAACAAATGAGTTTGACACCCCTGGCACAAGGGCCTTCTCATTGATCAATCGCGTATCTTAAATCATGCTTTTCCTCCTTTGAAGCGACTATGTACTTCAAACCCAAACGGCACCATTTTATAGGGAAAAAAATTGTCGAATTTATTCGTTGTCGACATAATACTGGTCGCAAATTTGCATGTAGAGCATTTTTGAGTTGTTGATCATAGACATCAGTTGAACACTCTTTCTGGTCTGTGCCTAAAGTCTTCAAACAGCTTATCTTGTTTTTGTTTAGTCCGGCCAATGTCTGTGTAATTTGCTCTACGTTGAAATATTATTTCTATCCTGCAATAGTTGGTCAATTTGTATTTGTAATGACACCCCGTTATATTCCAATGGACGGCCCTGGAGATCAAAAGGACTCCAGGTGCCTTTAACGCTTGCCCAATGTTTGGTTAAGGATGCCATGAAAACCTGTTGTACTTCATCACCTCTCAAATTATAGGAAGCAATGAGTTGTTTAATTTGGGGTACAAAGACGGAAAGGATGGTTCGCTTTGCCGTGCCACAACATCTGTCTTTGTAATTTGATCATTTTTCTCATCTTCACTCATCACATTCTCAGCTGTGGTTCTTAAGCGAGCTCGCGCTGACACTGTGTCATCATCTTCCTGTCTGTGCAACAGCAAGTTCTTTTTTTATCTTTTCTTCGTCTTTCTTATCTTTCAATTTCCCTCACATCTGGGAAAATGAGAATGTAATTTTGCTTTTTAATTTTTAATTTTAAGTCTTGCAAAATTTCTATATCCTTACTGCACCGAGATAAACTGTTAAACATATCTTAAAAAATAAACAAACAAAAACAATCTATGCTCTTCAAAATGGGACCCAAATGTCAGATTACAAATCAAACCTCCTCCTTCACTCTCACATTTTTTGATAGAACAGTCTACTTAGCTAGACACCGTCATATCATACTAAATAATGGCCTGCAAATTAAATATAATGTTGTTGCTGTGGTCCCTCAAAACATGTGACTAGAATTTGGACAATTACTAACCCCCATCAATTGATAAATCATCTCCTCACTAAAGTCCTAGCCTGTTAACCTATCTGCATCAAGAAGACATTTGCAATGCAGGGGATAAGAGAATAATAATAACACCTTTGATTTCTAATCATTAACCTAATTTTATCCAGTTCTACAATGTATGTTTTCTCTTACTCCCACATTTTTATGAGAGTTGGGCACTCTCCCCGTCGGACGAGTTTCTGCCCACAACCGTCATATTATTCTATAATTTCTAATTTTCACATTTAACAATGCAAATCTGATAAACCATTGTCTAGCACACCGTTTTCGTGCACCAACTTAACGCAATTCCAACCTTTATAACGAACTGATACACAAAGACAAACATACACAGAAACAAACACACGGGCCCACAACATAGACATGACAATCTTCCCAGCTGATAACAAGGGTGGGGGGAGCAACTGAAGTGCGGAGAGCCTCGCCACCGCCACGTCGCATAATGCAACGCCCCACCTCTCTCCAAAATATGCATTTGTCAAGATATTTTATTTTTTCGGTGTCGACTTCTTCCATCAATTTCCAATCTTTGCATTTTAATTCATGTCGGGGTAGCGGTTTTTGTTTGCTACTTGCTGTCCCCATGGTTTATTTTCTAAATTTCGGAGTTGGCAATTCGAATGGCACCTACAGTGTCCTAAAGCCAACTTTATTCACAGGACAGTGGTAAAATATTAAGTGGTAAGTCTCCTTCACACACACACAATGCGCACTCTTATCGTCCCACAGGCAAGCAGGGGAGCCCGCCCTCCCGTGGATTTTAACAAACTCTAAACTCTTTAACCTTCCTATTGTGTAAGAAAAACTTATTTTTGCCTTTTTCTTAAAGTAGATATAAAACCTATCTTTTCATGGATAAAGAAGCCAAACCAGCTAAACAAGAGTTAAGAAAAAACACCCCAGATGGCAGCAGAAAGCTAACACATTAGGAAGGTTAACTAGGAGGCCCCACGGCACCTCAGCGGAATTTAACTGCTCCAAATTACCTGTACTTTAGAAAACAGAGGAGTCCGCCCTCCCATGGAATTTAACTGACTAAGTCAGGGGACTCCATCATCCCAGCGGAATTTAACTGTTTCTAATTGCACTTGATAGGGTCTAGAATTGTCAAGGTTTTAAGTGACCTCTTGTCACTGCACTTTCATTACTTTCAACAGAATCAAGATTCGTACTCACAGTCTGCTGGGCCTTCTCCTCGGATGATCTCGTCAACCACTCCGGTGTCCAACCGACTGATCGAGAAAGCCCCGTGAAAAGGGTTTCTCTATCTATATGCCTTGGCCAAGGACTTTTCCTGCGTCGAAAAGTCGTCCGGAACCCCGAAATAGGTCTATTGAGACCCCGGAACGAGCCCCCAAAAATCTGTTAGGTTCAAAATCAGCAAAAGGATCAGCAGACAAAACCAGTGAGGCAGAATGTTGAGTCTTTTCTCGCGAGGAGTGCATTCAGACTTACAGCAATCCGACTACACTAAAGGTCTGTTTACACTCCTCTCTTTTTATTTAGGAATGCCCTACCTACAATGTGAGAATAGCCCCTGATGTGGGGGAAAGCGTGGGCTTTGTCTCATGAGAAAAGAAACGAGATTCTATAAACAAAAGAAGTCGTAGACAAGATGTCATGAGAATCGAAAAGGGTGCAAGGACAAAATGCCATGTGCAGACATCAACAAAATAGTTTGAGCTATCAACAGCTTTCTTGGATTCCCAGAGATGTAGAAGGTCCGGAAGCTCCAGACAGCATCGTATGACTTGTTGTGTTCTGGTGGACGTCTGCAAGGCGAAACAGCAAGCATTCTGTACAATAATTTTATTAATAAGTACTCATTAGGGAACGCATGATAACAAATATATACAATTTATCTAACAGTAGATATAAAACCTATCTTTTCATGGATAAAGAAGCCAAACCAGCTAAACAAGAGTTAAGAAAACCCCCAGATGGCAGCAGAAAGCTAACACATTAGGAAGGTTAACTAGGAGGCCCCACGACACCTCAGCGGAATTTAACTGCTCCAAATTACCTGTACTTCTTTAGAAAACAGAGGAGTCCGCCCTCCCATGGAATTTAACTGACTTATCAGTCAGGGGACTCCATCATCCCAGCGGAATTTAACTGTTTCTAATTGCACTTGATAGGGTCTAGAATTGTCAAGGTTTTAAGTGACCTCTTGTCACTGCACTTTCATTACTTTCAACAGAATCAAGATTCGTACTCACAGTCTGCTGGGCCTTCTCCTCGGATGATCTCGTCAACCACTCCGGTGTCCAACCGACTGATCGAGACACCCCCGTGAAAAGGGTTTCTCTATCTATATGCCTTGGCCAAGGACTTGTCCTGCATCGAAAAGTCGGCCGGAACCCCGAAATAGGTCTATTGAGACCCCGGAACGAGCCCCCAAAAATCTGTTAGGTTGAAAATCAGCAAAAGGATCAGCAGACAAAACCAGTGAGGCAGAATGTTGAGTCTTTTCTCGCGAGGAGTGCAATCAGACTTACAGCAGTCCCAAAATACACTAAAGGTCCGTTAACACTCCTCGCTCTTTTTATTTAGGAATGCCCTACCCACAATGTGAGACTAGCCCCTGAGGTGGGGGGAAGCGTGGGCTTTGTCTCATGAGAAAAGAAACGAGATTCTATAAACAAAAGAAGTCGTAGACAAGATGTCATGAGAATGGAAAAGAGTGCAAGGACAAAATGCCATGTGCAGACATCAACAAAATAGTTTGAGCTATCAACAGCTTTCTTGGATTCCCAGAGATGTAGAAGGTCAGGAAGCTCCAGACAGCATCGTATGACTTGTTGTGGTCTGGTGGACGTCTGCAAGGCGAAACAGCAAGCATTCTGTGCAATAATTTTATTAATAAGTACTCATTAGGGAACGCATGATAACATATATATATACAATTTATCTAACAACACCTCTCTTCCGTTAACCTTCACGACCACATCGCTGTCCTTCAGGTACAGGTCAATATCACTGAAAAGGTAGAGTCATGTTTTTTTTTTTTTTTTTTGCATTATGATCGAAGTTCGACGTCTTCTTGTTTCAACTTACATGTCAGCGATTTTAACGTTAATGTGGTTGCGCACATTGTCATCTTTCCTCAGCAAGACCATGAACTTCATCTCCTCACTGCAGTCCTGAGCCAGAACTTGGTAGCAATACTGAGGCATCTCAATCTTGAACGTCCTGTCGTTGAAGGTGGTCACTGTGTCTCCGCTCAAGCTACATTCAGCTGGAACAGAAGAAGAAAACAGTTGAGTGCATAATGAAGTAATTGCGGCTAAAGTGTTTTAGTTGCTGTCTACTACCTGCGACAGCCTTGGAGACCAAATAACGGACTTTATCAGCCAGGTCATCAAAAGGTGTGAGTCCTGTTATCTCCTCCAGCGGCAGAGCAACGGGGAGACGCCAAGCCAGTTTATAGATGCTGCGCTGTAAGCAGAATCGTCAAATGGTTAGGAATAGTCTTTTGAAACAAGTCCAGAACTGTATTGTTCATACTGTTGGTGTCTTGAAGATCAGATCCAAGGTCCTTTCAGATGTGGCAGCCACTGTGAATGACAACTGCTTGACGCTGTTGTCGTTCTTTTCTCGAAAGAAGCTGTCCATTACGTAATCAGGAATGTATTCATATGCTCTGTGTTGGAAGATTTGAGTACCGTTAACACAACATTCAGCTGTTGTGTTGCAATTGAGCTTGCGTACTTCTTGGCATAGCGTTGGAATTTAGATGGTAGTTCATTCCATGTCATTCTGAGGCGAGCTGCTGGGCTTGGACCAAGAAGACCGGTTTCAGCGGTGACTGTCATGTCATACTCTTTGCATGCCTCACCCCAAGCCAGTTTGGCCTTTTGAGACACATAGATATCATGTAGCAGTTGATGAAGATTTTTGAATTGGAAAGGTGGGAATGGTAGGTAAATTGTCTCTCACTGTGACTTTGTGCTTGCTGAGCACAACACCATCAGCGCAGAACCTCTAGTTGTTCTCAGCAGCCAGGGTAGCCAGGATAATCTGAAGTCGAGCATTAGCCTTGTCTGCATAGCCAGTGATTTGGTATCCCTGGATCTTGCCGTCGGTCCTCACAGCTTGCAGGATGGCAACAAAGGCAGGAGCGGTGTCACTGTCGAGGAATTTGTTCTAGAAGAAGAAAAACAAAAGATTAGCCAAAAAATTTGAATGAAGTATGAACGATCATTATGGTCGAAAAGATCTAGTTGCAACCTTGTTGTAGACGGCCTCAAAGCTGGAGGCGCTGCTTCTGCTCTTCTGAGAAAATCCATTAGCCTGGGACTGCAACAACATGAGAATGTAAAAATGAATTCTGCACCTTCATCAACGTGACCAAGCACCATGCGAACATACCTTCTTGTGGTTCTTCTCGAAGGTGCGCTTGAGGTTAACTCGCTGCAAAGAAGATAATTCAGAGACTCTGTAGTTGTCCGCCCAAACCAAAAAGTCTGTTTTGGGATACTTACTGCCGAGACGTGACGACTGGAACGGGAGGAACTAGAGCTTGCGCTGAAGAGGGATTCCAGACTAGACGCAGAGCTGCTTCGAGTAAACCCGCTGTGTCTGCTGTTCCTTCTGCTGGTGCTGTGGACGTTGTGTTTCCTGCCGTGGCGGCGGCTGCTGCTGCTGCTGCTGCTGCCGCTGCTGCTGCTGCTGCTGGTGCTGCCGCTGCTGCCGCTGCTGCGACTGCTTCTGCTGCTGCTGCTACTGGATCTGCTACTGGATCTGCTGCTGCTGCTGCTGCTGCTCTTTGAAGATGAGGACTTGCTTGAAGAAGAGGAGGAAGACGTGCCATTCAGAATTTTTTGGAGCCTCATCAAGACTGGTTTTCCAGCAACGATGTCGTCATCTTCAATCAGACTGATCTTCTTGATGATCTTCTCTGCGGCCTTTGGTCCAACTTGAACCAGCATCTCCAGTCTTCCAATGGATTCCTCTTCATCTGAGATGAACATGAAATGAGTTCATTTTTTCCAAATCCATTCTTATTGAGAATTCTTTCACTTACTGCGCTTGACTGACAGTGAGGCAGAATGTTTTCCAGCCAATCTGTACAACATAATGTCCCTGATAAACGCAGCATTGGCCGTGGCAACCTTGACACAGCCCTTCGGTCCAGTTCCGTAAGCTTGGAAGCAGTACTTTTTAGAAAATGCACGGCTTCTGAAGGGTAAGACAGGTAAATGGTAGTCTGTTTCAGTAGATGTGTGTTCCTGTCTGATATTTGAAAGCTTACCACGCTAGCAGACCAAGGGGAAGTCTTTGAGGTGAGGATCTCCCTTGAGTCTGGTCTCACGTAGTCGGTAGGGATAAGCGGAGTCCTTCTGGCATTAGGAATATCTTCAACGTTTCTCACCACAGCAATGCTCTCAACCCTGTCAAAGGATCACAATCTTGGTTCTGTCAAATTGAAGACTGGACTGTGTTTAAAATGAAAGTCAATTCTTACTCGACAGCCACAATCTCTTCAGGTGCAGGAACAGGGAGAGCCGCAAATTTAAATTGACCCTCGTTGATGTCAAGTCTGGTTGAAATGGAGGCTGGTACAATGGCGTCGATCTTGGCTCTTGAGTAGACAGTAGCCTGGAGAATTTCGGTGTTCACTCCGATCACGGTAAACACGTTTGCAACAACGCTAGAAGGAGAAGACGCAATTCAAATGTGATGATTGATCCAAAGGATGACGTTTGACTTCATTGTCAGATTGGTATGAACCTTGGTTTGATTTCAGCCATCAACTCAATCTTGGTCTTCAGGAGCTGGCGGAACTGGATGGGCTCCGGCAGAGCTGGAGTTACGGTTGCCCTCACTATAAAAAAGTCATTTTGTTTTTTTCTCCTGGGTTGTAACTTCATCATCGACAACAACAGAAGTCGAGTTTGAAAGGTAGTACATACGTTTGAAAGAGGCAGCAGCCACAGCAGCCTTCTGGATCCCAATTCGGCCCGCGGACCAGCTACCCAGGCTTCTCTTGAAAGTGTGTCCGCCTCTCGGTCACGCTGGCCGGGCGTGGGTGTGCGTCCGCGCCCGGTACCTTATGGAACCCCGTTTAGCCCGCGGACCAGCTACCCACGTGGTAGAGTGTCTTGTGACCCTTCAAGTGGAACTTAGTCTGCGGAGGATGACAAAGGGCGTGCGTAAGAGGCTCGTCCGGGGATGAGGCAGCATCCTCGGGCGTCAGCCGGGAGTAGGCAGCCTCCCCCAAATGGAACTTAGCCTCCCCTAAGTGGAACTCAGTCTCCGGAGAATGACAGCGGGCGTGCGTAAGAGGTGCGCCCGTGGATGAGGCAGCATCCTCGGACACCGGCCAGGAGCGGGCGGGCCCTGTGGAAGTAAGTACATCCATTCCTGGTACCTAAAAATTCCTCCAGCGGCGGGCCCCGGGACTAAACTTTCTCCGGGCCGCGCAACACGCACTTTCCACTGAACACCGACAGAGGCAACGTCCCCCTCCTGCGGTGACAAAAAAAATCCACCCCTGGTACCTAAAAATTTCTCCAGCGGCGGGCCCCTGGCCTAAACTTTCTCCAGCCCGCGCAACACGCACTTTCCGCCGGGCACCGACGGAGGCAACGTCCCCCTTCTGCGGTGACAAAAAAAATCCACCCCTGGTACCTAAACATTTCTCCAGCGGCGGGCCCTGGGCCTAAACTTTCTCCGGCCCGCGCAACACGCACTTTCCGCCGGACGCTGGTCCCAAAGCACCACCCCCGACCGCCACAAGGCGACCGCCACCATCCCCAAGCGCCACCCCCGACCACCACAAGGCGACCGCAACAAGGCGACCGCCACCATCCCCAAGCGCCACAAGGCGACTGCCACAAGGCGACTGCCACAAGGCGACCGCCAACATCCCCAAGCGCCACCCCCCGACCGCCACAAGGTGACCGCCACAAGGCGACCGCCACAAGGCGACCGCCACCATCCCCAAACGCCACCCCCGAATGCCACAAGGGGACCGCCACAAGGCGACCGCCACCATCACCAAGCGCCACCCCCGACCGCCACAAGGCGACCGCCACAAGGCGACCACCACCATCCCCAAGCGCCACCCCCGACCGCCACCCCCTGACCGCCACAAGGCAACCGCCACCATCCCCAAGCGCCACCCCCCGACCGCCACAAGGCGACCGCCACAAGGCGACCGCCACCATCCCCAAGCGCCACCCCCCGACCGCCACCCCCCGACCGCCACCCCCCGACCGCCACAAGGCGACCGCCACCAGCCGACCGCCACCAGGCGACCGCCACCATCCCCAAGCGCCACCCCCCGACCGCCACAAGGCGACCGCCACAAGGCGACCGCCACCAGCCGACCGCCACCATCCCCGAGCGCCACCCCCCGACCGCCACAAGGCGACCGCCACCAGCCGACCGCCACCAGCCGACCGCCACCAGGCGACCGCCACCATCCCCAAGCGCCACCCCCCGACCGCCACAAGGCGACCGCCACAAGGCGACAGCCACCATCCCCAAGCGCCACCCCCCGACCGCCACCCCCCGACCGCCACAAGGCGACCGCCACCATCCCCAAGCGCCACCCCCCGACCGCTACAAGGCGACCGCCACCAGCCGACCGCCACCAGCCGACCGCCACCATCCCCAAGCGCCACCCCCCGACCGCCACAAGGCGACCGCCACCAGCCGACCGCCACCAGGCGACCGCCACCATCCCCAAGCGCCACCCACTTCCACCAGGTAATAGGACTGGGCGCGCGTAAAAGCTGCGGCCGGGCCTCGCGGAAGGTCCTCGGGCAGCGAGCTGCCGAGCGCAGGCCTCCCACTTCCACCAGGTAATAGGAGCGGGCGCGCGTAAAAGCTGCGGCCGGGCCTCGCGGAAGGTCCTCGGGCAGCGAGCTGCCGAGCGCCGGCCTCCCACTTCCACCAGAAAATAGGACCGGGCGTGCGTAAAAGCTGCAGCCGGGCCTCGCGGAAGGTCCTCGGGCATCCAGCGAGATCACACGGCCCCCACCGGAGGTGGCGAGCGCCTCCGTAGAGTAGTACCGGCCCGTGGAAGCGGCCGCCCATCAGCCTGTGGTGCCGCTGGGCGAAAAATGCACTAAGTGCCAAACCCCATTCATTTACAACGGCGTGTCCACCAGAGGGCGCCATTCCCCCCGCGGACCGGCCGGCGGGGCACGTTAGAGAGTGTGTCCGCCTCTGGGCGGCTTTGGCCCGGCGCGAGTCGGCGTCCTCCGTCGGTAGGTTACGGGACCCCGTTTGGCCCGCGGACCAGCCGGCGGGGCTTCCGTGAACGTGTATCCGCCTCTCGGTGGCTCTGACCTGGCGTGGGTCGGCGTCCGCGGCCGGTAGGTTACGGGACCCCGTTTGGCCCGCGGACCGGCCGGCGGGGCTTCGGTGAAAGCTCATCCGCCTCTCGGTGGCTCTGGCCCGGCGTGGGTCGGCGTCCGCGCCCGGTAGGTTACGGGACCCCGTTTGGCCCGCGGACCGGCCGGCGGGGCTTCGGTGAAAGCTCATCCGCATCTCGGTGGCTCTGACCCGGCGTGGGTCGGTGTCCGCGCCCGGTAGGTTACGGGACCCCGTTTGGCCCGCGGACCGGCCGGCGGGGCTTCGGTGAAAGCTCATCCGCATCTTGGTGGCTCTGACCCGGCGTGGGTCGGCGTCCGCGCCCGGTAGGTTACGGGACCCCGCTTGGCCCGCGGACCGGCCGGCGGCGCTTCCGTGAACGTGTATCCGCCTCTCGGTGGCTCTGACCCGGTGTGGGTCGGCGTCCGCTGCCGGTAGGTTACGGGACCCCGTTCGGCACGCGGACCGGCCAGCGGGGCTTCGGTGAAAGCTCATCCGCCTCTCGGTGGCTCTGACCCGGCGTGGGTCGGCGTCCGCGCCCGGTACGTTATGGGACCCCGTTTGGCCCGCGGACTAGCCGACGGCGCTTCCGTGAACGTGTATCCGCCTCTCGGTGGCTCTGACCCGGCGTGGGTCGGCGTCCGCTGCCGGTAGGTTACGGGACCCCGTTCGGCCCGTGGACCGGCCGGCGGGGCTTCGGTGAACGTGTATCCGCCTCTCGGTGGCTCTGACCCGGCGTGGGTCGGCGTCCGCTGCCGGTAGGTTACGGGACCCCGTTCGGCCCGCGGTACAGCCGGCGGCGCTTCCGTGAACGTGTATCCGCCTCTCGGTGGCTCCGACCCGGCGTGGGTCGGCGTCCACGCCCGGTACTTTGCGGGACCCCGTTCGGCCCGCAGACCAGCCGGCGGCGCTTCCGTGAACGTGTATCTGCCTTCGCCGGTTCCCCGGCCGGCCACGAATGGCGTGAATTCGGCCTCCTCCCCCGGAGCGCGGGTCAACTTTGGCGAAAATGCACTAAGTGCCAAACCCCATTCATTTACAACGGCGTGTCCGCCAGAGGGCGCCGTTCCCCCCCCCCCTCCCCGCGGACCGGCCGGCGGGGCTCGTTAGAGAGTGCGTCCGCCTGTTGGGTTGACAACATTTATCTGAAATCAATCTCAGAGACGGTAGGTCTTTTTGGCTTAGCGTTTTCTTCTGCGCAGAAGGACGCACCCCAGACACACTGCAAGTGTGGCTGAGATCCGCGATCTGCTCTGAGTTTAGCCGTGCCTTTTATTGAGAGAGAAACAAAGGGGCAAGTGTACATGATCGAGTAGGTTTCCAAACAGGAAGGACATAATTATTATCTCACAACAAGAACAAAGGAGATACTCTTATGGTCGGAGCAGTATGGACGTCTCATGACCATTAGCTTAACAAAGACATAGTCTGTGTGTCTGCTTCAGCCATCCCATGACAATATCATGATCTGATCATGTCTAGCTAACTGTGGGGCTTATTGTATAGCGCGGCTAATGACTCCAGTCATTAGCGGGCCATATGCCCCCAAGTCATTTTCACGAAGCCAGATGGTCACATACTGCGGAGAATCTTGCACACAAAAGTAGATACATAGAATCCAATGATAAAAAGTATATCATTTCCAACATTCCCTCCTGTTTTAACATTGGAATTCATGGGAAAACAAAACATCAACTAATAACTACATATGTGTATAAATGAGTATATGCTTACATAATATAGTATAGTACCATCAAAAAGCATAAAAGTTTACATTCCAGAGTTTATCAGAACTACAGCTCTCCATTCGGCTTTGGCTGAGTTCGTCATAATGGAATGTTTTTTTCCCCTTTTTTTTTCTTTTGGATCATCAATAGGAAGAAAAATAGACAGGTAGGTGATTTACGCAAGGTGGTCCCACTCATCTTGTTCACGCTGGACCAACATGATATTCTGGACTGCAAACGCTGATGTCAACATTTTAGTCATCATGTGACGAATACAAGGTATGATGCACGATGTAAAAATACAGAGAAATAACAGTATGGCAACTAAAACAATTGCAACCTTCAAGAGAAGTTGCCTCCAATCACCGTAAAACAGCCACCAAAAGGGATGGGCATCCTTGGCTGGAGCTTCATCTTGGGACATAGCCTTACGGAGGTTCCGAAGTCCTTGTAGCGCATATTCGATGCGGGTGTAATTTTCTCCTGGGATGTAGGTACAACAGGAAGTACCAACTATTTAACACACACCTCCTTTTTTGGCAGTCAGGAGGTCCAAAACCATTCGGGACTGTAGTGCCATTAGTCTCAGAGCGTGCAGCTCTGTCTGGTAACCTGTAAGGGCTTCAAGAGTAAAATTGGCAAAGCTCTTCAACCTGTAGTCCATGGTTTCTATTCTGAGAATAGTCTTAGCCACACCCGCCTGTGGAAAGAGTGTAAGCGCCACCTTTTGTCCTGTGCTCCAAAGCTTGTATTCATCTTGTTAGGGTTTTTCAGATTATCCTTATCATATGATTATGTTGGAATGCAACCGGTAATAAATAACCTACCTTGTCCCATCCTCCACAAAGTCGTAAAACATCCCCTGATATGTTTTGACTAGAGCACAAGGGCTTCCTATTCAACCTACTCTTACTCCCACTCTGTTTCTCTTAATAAATATGCCCTTGCAGGAGGGAGGGTTTTTAGACTTCATTCCTTCAACGAGTGAACTCTCCACCTGCAGGTGTCTAAAATAACTTGCTTGTCTACCGTGTGGTTCTTGCAAAATAAGTTGGAGTGAGCAAATCTCTAACATTTTGGTGCCGAAACCCGGGACCCCTCATACCCGCTATCTGTCTGACGAAGAAAGACGTGCTGCATTGTCGACAAGCCAGCTTCCATTAAGAGGACCTGGAGGAGAAAGTCCTGGGAAGAGAATTCTTCGCTGGGCCAGCATCTTAGGTCTGCCTTCGTCTGACAGAGGTGGATTGACGCGACCCGGCAGTGCAACGAACCAGGGGACAAGTAAGTTAAAGGCCTGAAGTTGTGTGATTGTGTTGTTGTGAAACGCGTAAAATGTAGAGGTGCACGAGAGCCAGCTTGGGTTCAAGTCCCAGTGGAATGAACAGGCTAAGAAAAGCAGAGCTTCTTTTTTGTTCATCGAAGAGGTGCGTAGACTCTTCTTTGTCTGTTCTTCCGAGCTGAGGGATCTGGCTTGGGTTAGAGTCCCAGTGGAAGGAACGTGCTAAGAAACACAGAGCTTCTTTTTTGTTAATCAAAGAAGGGCGTAGAATTTTCTTTGTATGTTTTTCCAAGCCAAAGAACAGCTTGGGTTCAAGTCCCAGTGGAAGAAACGGGCTAAGAAAAACAGAGCTTCTTTTTCTTAATTGAAGAAGGCCGTTTTTCCAAAGCTGTTTGGGAGGGTTTTACACCCATCCCTGGATAGGCCTAAAAAAGCGCTGGAGTTTGTGTGATTGTGTGTGACTGGTAGGATAAATTGACTAAATAGCAGTTCTAGCATTGATCCACGGCATTAATACAGGCTAGTAATTTGTTGAAAGGTCAATTTAAACCTGCATTGAGGATCCTCAAAGAAAAAAAAAATGAAAAAAAAATTGTAAAACCTTAAACTACTAAAATTAAGATGGGAAATAAGAACGGTAAATCTCTTGCTCTGCTCTTCTTTGGAACGAGAAGTTCATGGCAAGTAGATTTCTTAATTGTATGCAATAGATGCTGAAGTGGAAGAAAATGTATGGAGTACAAGGAAATTTGAAATGCGGAAGAAGTGGTAGAAGTGCTAGAGTGTGGTTGAAATCTTCACAAAAAGATGAGAACGAATTCAAGAGACAAAAGCTAGAAAGATGAAAACTGATGCGGTCACAAGTGTTTGTCAGACCAGGAGACAATAAGGCCCCTGTGAGCAGGTGCAAGGCCGCAGCTCAAGCCGCGGCTCAAGCAAGGGGCAAGAGGAGTTTCCGGTCCTATGCAAATCATGTATCAAAATTTAAAAGATCTGAAACCTCTCCCATATGACAGCAAAACATGTCATTGTCAGGTTATCAAAAATATTTTTAGATTGTTAGAGCCCCTGTCCACACAAGAAGTATGACAATGCTGTTTGTAGGCCCAATTACAAATGAATAGGGATCAAATTGTGTTACACTGAAGTTAAAATATGCAAATCAAGTGGTAAAGAAATGCAACTTGCTTCTAGAAGATAAATAAATAAAATTAGAATGTGCTGTCCTCGTGTGCATGGGAGGGACCAGCTCATGATCGACCACAGGAAATGGCCAGCCTGTGACGAATCATTGTTGCTGAGACCTACCTTCCGCACGCGAGAGCTGTGCATGTGTGTGCGTATGTGTTAAGTTGATGAAGGTTGGCTAAACTTTTAGTATAAAGAAATTTGCTAGACTGTTGTCTATTCAATTTACACCGCAGAACAGAAACAATTTTGTCAGATAAAAATGAAAGAAAAAGAGAGAAATCTGTTTGCGAGCAGAAACTAATCCACAGTGCATGTTAGTGTCAAGCCCTCATGAGAAATTCGGAGTAAACAAAACAACAGAACATGCTTTCAGGAATTGGGAGAAGCTAAATCGTGAATTTAAGATTTTGCAATGCTACATTTAATAGGAATAATTGATTGGTTGTGCTATAAGATTATACAAAATTCTAAATGCAAGCTAAATCTGAGAGATTGAGTTCTTCAAATTTAAAAACAAACAAACAAAAAAACAAAAAACAAACAAAATCAGATTAATTTGCCAGTTGTTTGTTTTAGTTTTTTTTTTTTGAATTGGTGGATTGTTCTACCAGGAAACTTGAGTTGAAAATGATATATGAATGTTGTGTGGTGAGCTTGGATGAAATGGGACCAATGTGATAAGAAGACTCCTTTTTGGAGACTGTGTGAGATGCATATGATAAGCATTGATGAATGATTGCCCGAATGAAAGGTTGAATGGTTGAAGTCGTTGGCGACTAGTATAGAAAATTAGTAGAGCGACTTTGATGAAAGAGTGATTTTGAGCAGGTTGAATGCTAAAAAGAAAAACGTAGCTTTTGGATTGATAGTTAACTAGAGAAAAAACTGGAGAACCAGTAACACATGTAGAAGATGTGTGAACTGAGAAATTAAGAAGCGTTTTGGAAAGAAAGTCAAATTAAAAGATGATGAAATCATATTTAGTAATACAACACTTTACTACATATGGATTCTCTAAATCATACAATTGAGTAAAATAAAACATACGTTTTGATTCGTATTCAAATTTCTAAGATTCTTGTGATAAACAATGAGAAAACGATTGAAAAGTAACTAAATTTGCTAGCTGAGTCACTCCCCATGCGGGGAGGGCATCCATTTAATTGCCACGAAAAGTAGCTATGTGCACGTGTGCAGTACACACACACACGAGACTGATAAGGTGTCAAGAGGTAACAAGCTTGCAGACAGAACCACAAAGCTGCAGCGCAAAAGACACTTCAAATTTTATACACACAAGAAGCAGATTAGATCACTGAAACATTTTTAAAGATGTGCAGCGACAAAGTCCATAGAGTGAAATTCAATTATGGACGAAAAGAGGGGCAAGATTAGAAAATGGCATCTATAAATGACCTACCCCACCAAAGAACCTATGCTAATGGTGAGCAATATTGAGCCATGGTGCATGTCACATGGCTCAAGAGGAGGGATAGTGGGGCAGGTCAGTCAGCTTTATACAACATATGGATTTGATTCATATTCAAAACATTTTCAAAACAAAACAATTTTTTGTAGAGGTTGTTTCAACAAAAACAAAAACACTGAATGCCTCCAATTTAAAAGATCAATTTGACCTTTGCAGGACGATCTGCTGTGTCGGATCTGGACTGCCATGAAAGTATGATGTTTATATGTGTACTTTGTCAACAACCTCTGTAGATGTTAAAGAATTGGATGAATATCTAGAATGAATGTGGATAATTTGTTTCAGGTAACTAACTATAAGAGTAACTGAAAAAAGAAACAATTGATTGCTTATGGTAAAACAAGCTGCAAAGACAGAAAAAAAATTGAATATGTCATATGTATGGATTTGCGACCGATTATTTATGTTGTACCGTTGCCATTGACCAAAGATTGTGTGAAATCTGTCACGTCTACTGGATTGTGAAGTGCGTGACAGAGCAGTCTATATAATATCCATTGAGAGAAAAAAGAAAAAAAAAGAAGCCATTGCTTTCAGAGAATGTAGTCAAGCGAAATTGTATATACATCAACATGCCAAGATCTGGGGAAAAAGCTGGTAAAAAACAAAATATCTTTAAATTTGAGAGGCGACGATGATTTGACCGAAATTGATGCAATTGGAGTCCCTAGAGGAGTTCCTGATTAATAAGAATTAAATGACCAAATTGCAGCGGGATGGGAGTCCTCCATTTGCTGCTGGTGAACGATGAACAAGAACGTAGACAGGATAAATTACATCCATTACAACATGTAGAAATTGGGCAAACGGACACAAGCGGGGCTCGAGGCAGTGCATAAACAGCTAGCCACGCCTTCCCTAATGTCGATCCAGAACCACAATGCTCATGATATGTTGTTGTCTGAGAAAGGAGGCGTCTGCGCAATGTTTGGAGAACAATGCTGCACCTTCATCCCCAACAACACCGCCCCTGATGAGAGCCTGACGGATTGCAGGCCTGCGATCCCTCAAAACGAGGATGAAAGAGCACTACAAGTGGATGAATGCTTTTGGGAAGTATAACGTCATTTTGTCCTCAGTTTTACCATCAGTTGCAGTATTGCTGCTATGCTCACCTTGTATGGATGTTGCATACCGTGTCTTCGTGCTCTGTTTAATTGTCTCGCCACTACAGTAATATCGCCCATGGAGGACGAGATTGCTCAGATATACCTAATGTCTGAGCGGCAACATGATGATGTTGATGGCAAAATTCCTGCATCTGTGTTACCAGACTTTTCCCAGATCCATGGGATTCTGAATGATGACATCACAACATTTATCCTTTGGTGTAAACATATTTGTCCTCATGAATGTGATCCGACGACTGAGAGTCGAGAAAAGGGGTTGTTTACGGTGATGTGTGAATTTGAGCAAATATGTGATAAACAGAGAAGTGAAAGAGAAGTTCTTTATCTATTATGCCTTGTAGTTTCTATTCACGAATTGTTGTTGACACTTTTTAAGTTATCCCATATTTACTCAATGTTTGGTTAAGTAGACTTCATGCAAGTTATCTCACATCTGCCTAACGTTTGTTGGAGTGTATGCACAAGAGGTATCTGATGATTTACTCATCATTATTATTGTGTGAAACGTAGCAGGAAAGTCTAGAGCATTGTTTTACAGGGACACGGCATCCAGGAGTTGGATATCAACACCGTGCTGTCACAGTCAAAGATGCTGACCCTTACCGCCCTGGACTTGCAGACAGTGCCTGTGATCAGCTATTCTGGGCAAATCTAAATGTGACTGTTAGAGGATGAACAATACCACAAGTGGCCTACACAGAGAGACCAGCTGGAGTGAATTACACGTTACATCCAAGGTTTATCCGATGCTGCCCGCCAACTGGACAGGAGTGTGTGCACCAGTGTGGGTGACAGACCACACCTACAGGATACGACATCATCAGCTGACAGAAGCACACAACTCTTCTGGACGTCGACGCAGGGCAGTTGCAACCTTCGACCCTCATGACCCTGTCTGGGGTGCAAACGTTCCAGACGACCATAAAGTATGGTCCGTCGGAGACAAAGTTGTCCTTGTGCTCTTTCCTCAGATTGGGGTTGGGAAACTATCGCTCTTCATCGAGACACTGAACTATCGTTTTCAATCCTTTGTGAATCTCTCACTGCAAATCAACGATGAACAAAATAGAGATATTCAGGCTATTAGACTGATGGTCTTGCAAAACAGGATGGTTCTGGACTTGTTGACGGCAGCACAAGGTGGTGTGTGCCACATCATTGGGACTTCCTGTTGCACATACATACCAGGAGAAAATGACACCCACATCAACGACGCCATGAATTCACTGAAGAACTTACAGCAGGCCATGTCTAATGACAAGGTCCCACATCAGTTTGATTTCTTTTCGTGGCTATTCTCTGGCAACTGGTGGCAACTGCTTTTGAAATTGCTGTCTCCTGTGCTTGTTGTGCTGGTGGTGTTGTGCTTGTTTACGTCCTGCGTCATCCCATGTTTGAAGTCTGCTGTGTCGAAGTTTGTGTCCTCTACTGTAGCCCAAGTTCATATACAACTTCTTAGAGATGACGGATGTGATGACGATAATGAGACATGGATTGTGTAGATGCTGTTCTGTTGAGCATGTTTTACAAAAACTTGATGATTTGACCGTCGAAAATGCTTCGCAAGTGATGGATACAATGAAGTACTGTTTCTGTGTTTTTGTTTTGTTTTTTATTGACAGCATTCTGGTCGTCTTAGGCAAAGGGACCGTGTAAGAATTTTCCTGCTAATAACATCTGGCCGGCAGGTTTTTCGCTTACACAATAAGTTTGATCTTGGGGTATTAAGGTAATGCCTCATCTTCACTGGAAAATGTTGCTATCATTGTTTGTTGTTTTTTTATTTTTACTATTCTTCTTTCTTCATTATACATGTATATATGTTTTTTACTTGTCTTTGTTGTTTGGGGTGGCATAATCATATGATAAAACAGGAGGGAGATGTTAGGGTTTTTCAGATTATCCTTATCGTATGATTTTGTTGGAATGCAACCGGTAATAAATAACCTACCTTGTCCCATCCTCCACAAGGTCGTAAAACATCCCCTGATATGTTTTGACTAGAGCACAAGGGCTTCCTATTCAACCTACTCTTACCCCCACTCTGTTTCTCTTAATAAATATGCCCTTGCAGGAGGGAGGGTTTTTAGACTTCATTCCTTCAACGAGTGAACTCTCCACCTGCAGGTGTCTAAAAGAACTTGCTTGTCTACCGTGTGGTTCTTGCAAAATAAGTTGGAGTGAGCAAATCTCTAACACATCTGGTACGTCTGAGCCCCAGACACTGTCGTAGGGATGGAAGGTGGGAGCAGCAGCTGCACGGGTCTTTCGTTGATGATGTTCCTGAAAATGTGTCAGACTGAGGAACACAGTGTGATCTGACACATATACGGGGGCACATGTGCCATCCCATCGTCCGGGAAGGACTGCGTAGCCTCGGCGACCACAGAGCCACCATCCCCCTTCGATAATAGAATGGGGATTTTCGCCTCCTGCTAGGATTTGTCTGATTGCTACTGTGGTATTCATCGAGGTCTCGCTGGTACCTTTTAGAAGTGCGGTGGTGATGCAGCGCTTTGTATCACTCACCTTTATTCCATCAACACGTCTTCGTCGAAAGCACAAGGGATGTGAGATGGCTTTACTCACTTCGAGAGTAACTGGAGCGGGTGTGACAACAGAACTTTTTGCCACTATTGTGAATGGCCTGGAGATGTTGTAACAGGGATGGGTGGCCAGTTGTGCCTCGCTAATTCCTGACTGTTTCAGTCCTTCGAGGGGATTAAACCCAAAAGCCCTTAGTAATGCGAAACACCATCCATTTTTCTCTGGCATCGGTCGGGCATGTAGGACGGGCTGTTGACTTGATCGTGGCATTATGGAACACACGTAACATTCAATTTGGTTGGATGCTTTGGCCAACATTGACACATACTGGTACCACATGTTGTCTGCATGTGGTATATCTGGGTTTATCGTTATATACTTTGTCAACAGTTCGGTCGTCATTCTCGGGTGGGAGTTCCCCTTTCCCCTTGGGGACCCTGGACACTCCATGTCATCGGCAAGCATGCTACAGCCACAGCACAGACAAGCACTCCTCTGAGTGCCATTTTCCGTTCAGTTCCACAGAGCCACCTGAACCCCCAGGGAGCTAAATGGTCAGGATTCTTAGATCTTCACCGGTTTGAGACTGATGCCAAACTATAATTGACACCCCCTTTGTAGCCAGACTTCGTCCTGACCGGGGCCTAGGGGCCAAGCACTCTCTGCAGCTTACAGTGGCTGAGATGTATCCAGCTGGGTCTTTCTGCAATCTTGACAGCGGTGGGTGTGGCGAGTAGAACTTGGAATGGTCCCTCCCACCGGGGTGAAGACCACGTCTTTCTCTTGATTACTTTGATGAAGACCCAGTCGCCTGGTTTCGCAGAGTCATCCTGTGGGGATAAAGGAGTGGAGGGCAGTAAATTTGCATTTGAGACTTCTTTCATTTGCATGGTTTTGATCATGTAGTCAGCTAAAGTTAGCTCTTCTGTGGCTATGTCTAGATCATGTGAGAACAGAGGGAACCTGTATGCTGTCATGCTGTCATGTGTCGTCCGGATCACTTCCTGTTTTGTGTGATTTTCCTCTCGTTCCAGTCGTTGTGTCCTTCCCCTGTGCGTCCGGTCACGTGAACCCCTGATTCCAAGTGTGTGCACCTGCGCCAATGACCAACTGTCTTCACCTGTGTTCCCCTCCTGTGTCCATATAACCCGCGTCTTTCCCCGTATCCAGTGCCAGTGCGTCTTGCCTTGTCAGAACACTAGCGTTCACGAAACCCTCGAGTTCCACGTAGAAGCCTTGTTTGAGCAACCTTGATCACCGATGTTAACTTGGTTACATCGCTACCTTGTTTTTGTATTTCCCTCGGTTCGAGGCGCTTTGATTTCCCCTTTTTCTCCCTCGGTTCGAGGCGCCTCTGTTTTCCCTTTTTTCCCTCCTAGTGAGGCATTTTTTGTTCGACTGTCAGTGGCGACAATAAAAGCCTTTTTGGACATTGAACTCTCTGCATTCGAGTCCTCTCCCTGCTCTGCGCCTGACATATGCTCTGCCATGAATAATCTCATAAGGGGTTAAACCCTTGCTACAGGGCGTAATCCTCATATAGAGTTTTACCAAATCTAGACATTTGGGCCATGGTCTTCCTGTTTCTGCTATGCATTTGGTTAGTCTATTTTTAATTGTTCCATTGGTCCTTTCAACAAGGCCAGCGCTCGATGGATGATAGGAACAATGATTTTTTTAATGTAATCTGCAAATGTTCAGCCATTTTATTAATGACTGAATTGACAAAACGTGGCCCATTGTCGCTGTAAATGGTCTCTGGGATGCCATAGTTGGGAATGATGGTCTTGCAGATAGCCTTTGCTACTGTTATAGCATCTGCATTTTTTGCTGGGACTATTTCTGTCCACCTTGAAAAGGAATCGATTAGGACTAAACAGTATTTGTACAGTCCACACCTGTTTAGTTCTATGAAGTCCATATGCAACATTTGAAACGGGTATGTTGGTTCCGGGAATTTTCCTCTTTTTGGCCTTACGTTCCCTTTTGGATTATTTCTTATGCACACTTCACATGCTCTACAAAAAAGTTTTGAGTACAAATTGAAACCATATGTTGTAAAGTGTTGTGATATTAGCTCCTGCATCCCCCCTGTCGACACATGAGTACTTCCATGTGTCGAAATCGCAGCTGCTTTAAAAAGGGATTTAGGGAGAACAGGCTTATCATTTACAACGTATATGTCTTTGTCTGTCAGTTGTGCACCTTTAGCTATCCACATTTTCTGTTCCTGTTTAGGGGCTAAATGTTGCATATCATGCAGAATCTGTGTATTTATTAGTTCCTCCTTATCTGACGTCAAGCTCAGAAATAGATCTGAGGTTCCATATTTGCCTGTAGCAGCTTCCTTTGCTATTTTATCTGCTAGGACATTGCCCAGTGATACCAAGTCTTTCCTCCGTGTGTGTGCCTCGCATTTGCAAATTGCAAGCTTTGTGGGCAACATTACTGCCTGGAGGAGCTGGATTAGAAGTTGTGCATGTGTTATTTGTTTTCCTGTTGAAGTTATCATTCCACGCCTTTCCCATTGTTTTGCAAAATAAAAAACTGTTGAAAATGCATACTGGCTGTCTGTATATACAGTCAGGTCTTGTCCATCTGCTAGAGTACATGCTCTGGTCAGTGCAATGATTTCAGCTGCTTGGGCTGAAAATGCGAAGGAAGCGTTGCCGCTTCTATCACTGTATCTGGGTTTTCCACTACAGCATAACCTGTCTGCGTTTTTCCTATTGGTGTTCTTGAGCAAGATCCATCTACAAACCACGTTTTACCTGAGGTGAGTGGTGTGTCTGACAGATCTGGGCAGCTGCAGTTGTTCAGTTTCCTCTACACAATTATGAGGTATACCATCATTTGGTGTAGGGAGTAAAGTAGCTGGATTTAATATAGTGCAGCGTTTAATGGTTATGTGTGGCTGTGACAGCAACAGAGCTTTGTAGGACAAATGCCTGGCTGGAGACAGCATATTCATTTTACTTTGAAGTAGCAACACATCAACAGCATGTGGTACAAACAGGTCTGTGGGAAGGAACAAGATAACATCTGCTGACGATTCTACTGCCATTGCGGCGGCACATGTAGCCTGAACACATGGTGGCAAAGCTCTAGCTACAGGGTCAAGTCTTTTGGAATAGAAAGCTATTGGTAGCCATTTCATACCGTGTTGTTGAGTCAGCACTGATGTCATAAACCCATCTTTACAATCCACTGTTTGCATAAACCTTTTGCTGTAATCAGGTAGGATCAAATTTGTTGTTTGAACCAATGCCATTTTCAATTTTGTGAATGCTTCTTCTGCTTCTGGTGTCCATGTGATTTTATCTTTGAGTGCTAATAGCTGTCCATGAGCTACCTCTATCAGTGCTTGAGCCATTTCAGCATAGAATGGAACCCATGCTCTGCAGTAATTACATAGTCCTAAGAAAGACATAAGTTGTTTCTTTGTGACAGGTCGTGGTGTGTCTAATATAGCTTGTTTCCTGCCCTGTTGTACTGCTCTTCCCTTTGCTGAGAGTGTATGACCAAGATAATTCACTTCTGGTTTTACCCATTGTAACTTCTGTTTGCTGACTTTATTTCCTGTCTGGCCTAGGTGTTGCAGAAGGCGGAGGGAATCCTGTCTGCATGCTTCCTTTGTTTCTGAAGCAATTAAAATATCATCAACGTAGACCAGTACTTGGCTCTCAGATGAAGGTGTGAAACCAGCCATACAGTTCATGATAGCCTGTGTGAAAATGGTTGGGCTATCGGTAAAACCTTGTGGTAATCTGGTATAGGTGTACCCCTGACCCTTATAGGTGAATGTGAACCAATATTGAGAATCATCAGCAACAGGAATAGAGAAAAATGAATTACTTAAATCAATCACTGTAAAATGAGTCCTATTTGGCTGCAATGAATTTAGTAATGTGTGCGGATCAGGAACATTTGGTGCTCTGGTCTGCACTGCATCATTTACAGCTCTCAAATCCTGGATCATTTTCCACTTTGATGCCTCTACTTTTTGAACTGGGAATATAGGTGTATTACATGGAGAGTCATTACATTTCCTAATTATTCCTGCTTTTAATAGGTCTTTAATGACTGGTTCGATGCCTATAGAAGCTTCAGGCTTCAGAGGATACTGTTTTACTCTGGGTCTGTAAGAAGATATCGGTTTAATTTCCACAGGTGGAATGGCTGTAATCAGACCAACATCTGTCGGGCCCGTGGCCCACACAACAGGATCTACATTCTTCAAATCTTTTTCATCTTCTTCTGAAAATGCAATTGTTGCTGTCTGTCATTCTAGGGCATGGATTTTTGGGGTAGCTGTGAATAACATGCAAAATGTATGTCTATACATGTCACAGCTTGGGCTGTACTCGCAACTTGGAGCTTCCCATCCCATTTCACAAGGCTTATAATCAGTTGCTGTGACAGCTATTTTTAGCTTCGGACCTGTGTCTTTCCACTGAATATGTTCTGGTTTCAAAAGTGACACGTGGGGCATTGACCCTCCTCTATACATGTATTTTAGATTTGTTGGTAAGATTACTGTGGCACCTGCAAATGATCTGTGATCAGAATATATATAGTCAATGGACACTGGAACGGAGGGCTGGTTTAGGAACTCCTCACTATATTCACTATCTGTACATGGTGAAACTTTCATTGTGACATGTAATTTGGTGTACTGCATTTCATCTTGTAAATCAGAAATAGCGGATTTTGCAAATTTGATCAGATCTGCAGTTTCTCGGTCACAGAGGGAGTGTGGGAAATCAAGTGAATAGTAAATGGCTTCATCATCCTCTGTGAGTAAGAGGTGTGGCACTCTGGCTGCTGTCATCCCATCTTTTAGTGGGAACACAGCTATGCCCAGGGCTGACATTAAGTCCCTTCCCAGGAGATTTACAGGACAGTGTGGTGAATAGACAACTGGTGCTGAAATCACGCTGCCTGTTTCTGGATCTTTAACCTTTAGTGGTAGGGTCATGTGTTCCAAGTATGTCTGACCATTAGCTGTTTTGACCCAAATTGACTGTTTTCCAGTGGTCAAGCCCTTAACTTTGTGTCTTAAAACTGATGTACAGGCGCCAGAATCACACAAAAAGGTTACTTTTTGTTCATTAACAAATCTATTAATGGTTTTTCTTTTAAGTGACTCAATGATTCGACTGCTGTAAAAACATCCAAGAGATCATGCCTGTCTTCAACATTTAGTCATGCGCTCTGTTCTGGCCGCGGTCCTTTTTTTCTTTTTAGGACATTCGTTGGCCCAGTGGCCTTTTTCTCCACAATGCCAGCAGGCATTGGGGTCGCCAGACCAGCGGGGAGGATTTTTGGATGCTGATCCTCTACCTCTCCCCCTGAAATTTCCTCTGCGTCCACCTCGGCCTCGATAGGGCAGGTGGTTCTGATAGAAGAATTCTGATTCTTCCACGCAGTCCGAGTCTGCCCAAAACACTCCAGCTGACCCTGTTGGAGTTTTAGTTTTTTTACAATTTTAGCAGCATGTCTAGCCCATTGCATTACAGTGGAAACACTAGCTGTGTCTACCTCTACATTGTGTTTCCGAATCCATTCACTGATTTTGGATTCCATTTAAAAGGGCATTTTTTAATTGCTGTTGGTAGGGGCCTGCGTCTTGGTCGTCTGTGGGAATTCCACTGTGAACTCTAAATTCTTTTTCAAATCTCACCCTAAAGTCATCAACATCCTCATCCAATTTTTGTTTTATCCCTGCCAAACGTCCATAATCAGCTCTTCTCCTAAATGTTGTTCTACATCGGTCCCATAAAGCGTTTAATTGAGCCAAATATGGACCTCTTAATTGTCCATCATTTGGGTATTGGAAAACTTCCCCTTGATTAGTTCTACCTGTGTAATCTCCCCTCACTCTTCCCCATAAACGAGGGATGGAGCACTGGAAAGCTTCTCCTGCCTCCCTACCATTTAATCTATATGAGTGTATTACTCCTTCCATGTCTCTGATCCAGGATTCTACATCCTCTTGTGGATCAGGGATTCCCTCAACAGCTTCTCTACACTCTCTGTTTGACCAAGATCGAAACACGTACATGTGTTGATTATTTGGTCCGTCGGCATTTGGATTAGGGACCTGAATCATGGGATAATTGCCCATTATCGGGTCGTCACCTTCCTCGTCTGAGTATTTGTCGCGTGTTAGTTCAGTCATTTTGTCTGGGACAGCCTGCGGCTGGACTGTCATTCGTCTTGTCTTTTGTCTATTGTGCTGAGAAACCGGAGAATAGGGTGGGGGCACACTGGCTTCAGCTCTAACTGCGGCCTGTAATTCCCTCATGGGATATAGACTGGAATGCTCAGGTTGTGCTTGAACTGCTTCTCCATTCACTCCGTCAAGTCCTTGTGGTGCCACGTCATTTTGTCTCTGTCTTTGTCGTCCTTGTCCTTCATTGTCCTCTGGTTTGAGAAAACAAATTGTACCAGTCATTTTATTTTGCTGTGCTTTTCGGTCCTCTCTAGCTTTTAGTCCAGCTATGCGTCGTTTTTCAGCCCCTTTTAACCATAACTTCGCACATCCCAATTCTTTTTCCTTTTCTTCTTTTTTCTTTCCTTTTTTCATAATCACACTAGCCTCAAGTTTGGCAACTACATTTTTCCACTGATCTACTTTAAGGTGACCAGTCACACCATACTTTTTGTTCCATTTTGTCAACCATTCGATACTGTCTGGAAAGTTATTTAACATATACTTTTCATCTCCTGATACCTTGTCAGTTACACTTTGACGGCCCCCCATTTTAATCAATTTGGTCCAACTGTCAAATCCTAGGGATTTCTAAAGTTGGAATGTTTCTTTAGTGGGATAACGACCTTCTGTGGTAATTCCTGCTTCGACCAGTTTCCTGGTGAGGAATTCTTGCCTGTGCTTCCACAGAAATTTGTTATTTCTTCCCACTATGTTACATGCAGCACAATACCGAGTGATACGTGCTACCATTCACACCGCAGAATTTTCTTAACACAACGAGGTGTATTTACGTCTACAAGTACATCTGTAGACCGAATTCCTATTATTTGGAATTCACAAGGACTCCGCCGCCCTTACCCGGGTACCCTTTTTCTGGGGACTGAATTACCCCAACCACGCGGCCAAAGAAGAGATCTCACTAAGTCTCCGAGAGATTCCTCTTGAAGATTCCGTCAATAGTCACCGCCGAGAGGTGCTGAACTGGACTTCGCCGGCCTGGTGGATGAACGTCGCTCCCCAGGACTTTCTTCAGGCGTCTTTTGACCCCTGCCGTGCACGGATTCGGCGTCTTCAACACCCCTCGGATCAGCGAGCAGACTTTCAGGAAATCCCGGACGAGCCCCCAAAAATGTTGGGTTGACAACATTTATCTGAAATCAATCTCAGAGACGGTAGGTCTTTTTGGCTTAGCGTTTTCTTCTGCGCAGAAGGACGCACCCCAGACACACAGCAAGTGTGGCTGAGATCCGCGATCTGCTCTGAGTTTAGCCGTGTCTTTTATTGAGAGAGA
Organism: Syngnathus scovelli; assembly: GCF_024217435.2. Classification (NCBI taxonomy): domain Eukaryota; kingdom Metazoa; phylum Chordata; class Actinopteri; order Syngnathiformes; family Syngnathidae; genus Syngnathus; species Syngnathus scovelli. Next base: position 1,465,771 of record NC_090866.1, read on the forward strand.
AACAAAGGGGCAAGTGTACATGATCGAGTAGGTTTCCAAACAGGAACGACATAATTATTATCTCATTACCACTGAATAAAGGAGATACTCTTATGGTCGGAGCAGTATGAACGTCTCATGACCATTAGCTTAACAAAGACATAGTCTGTGTGTCTGCTTCATCCATCCCATGACAATCTCATGATCTGATCATGTCTAGCTAACTGTGGGGCTTATTGTATAGCGCGGCTAATGACTCCAGTCATTAGCCGGCCATATGCCCCCAAGTCATTTTCACGAAGCCAGATGGTCACATACTGCGGAGAATCTTGCACACAAAAGTAGATACATAGAATCCAATGATAAAAAGTATATCATTTCCAATACCGCCTTCGCCGGTCCCCCGGTCGGCCACGAATGGCGAAAATCCGGCCTCTTCTCCCGGAGCCCGGGTTGGCGAAAAATTTTCTAAGTGCCAACGGCTCTCGCGCCGCGATGCATCCGCCTCGGCCGGTTCTCCGGTGGGCCGCGATGGCGAAAAATCGGCCTCTTCCCCCGGAGCCCAGGCCAACTTCTGCTGATATTGTACCGTATAACGATAACAAGTGTAATAGTATTATATACGTAATAATTATATAAATATTAACTTCACGTATAAACAATATAAATATAATAATAAACTAACGGTGATTTTACATTATTTGACTATATACGTGATGATGATATAGTGCCGAGGGCTCCCGCGCCGTCACGCGTCCGCCTTTGCACGTGAGGTACCACGGGTCACCCGTGGCACCGAGCGTTCGGCCCGCGGTCGGCTCGCGGGGGTCCGCGGAGTCTTATTAGGGAGTGCAGCAGCCGTCCCGAGGCTCCGGCCGGCTGCCGGAAGTCCCGCGGAGGACCGTCGAAGCTCCACGAGGCCGGCCGGGGAGCCTCTTAGTAATCACCCGGGCCCGCCGGAGCATTGTTCGGCCACTTCGCGCGTGCGCACGGCCGCCTGAAGTCAAATGAGGCTCCGCAATCTCATCCGCGGTGCTTACAAACAGTCGATCCGCTGGTCTTGGAGCTATTTTCGGCCACTCGGCGCATGCGCACGGCCTCTCGGCGGTGCCGGGGGTGGTGCGTGAGCGCACCGGCCGCTGGAAGTCCCGCGGAGGACAGTCAGAGCTCCGCGACGCCAACCGGGGAGCCTCTTAGTAATCACCCGGGGCCGCCGGAGCATTGTTCGGCCGCTCTGCGCGCGCGCACGGCCTCCCGGTGGTCCCGGTCGCCTCCACGAACCGTTAAAAAAAAATGTCAAGTAAGAGAGTTAGAGTTACTCCCGCCGTTTGGCCGCTCAAAGTGTCATCGGAAGCGGAGCCATGCAAGTAAGTGTGCGCTAAGTGCGAGAGGGGGTGTATTTTCCCGCCGTGTCCGGCAGAGGGAGGTATTTCCCCGCTCCAACGGCACCGGCAGCTTCCGAGCGTCTCCCCGAGCGCTCGGAAGTCCGTGCGGGGAGAAGATGAGAGCCGTGCAAGGTACCAGGTGGAGCTGGACGGTCACCGGCGCTGCTCGCCGTGCGCGCTGGCTGCCGGAAGTCAAATGCGGCCCCGCGATCTCATCTGCGGTGCTTGTAAAGTGCCGAACCGCTGGGCCATGGCTATTTTTGGCCACTCTGCGCATGCGCACGGCCTCCCGGTGGTGCCGGGCGGCGTGCGTGAGCGCGCCGGCCGCTGGAAGTCGAACGAGGCTCCGCAATCTCATCCGCGGTGCTTCCAAACAGCCGATCCGCTGGTCTATGAGCTATTTCCGGCTACCCGGCGCGTGTGCACGGCCTCCCGGTGGTCCCGGTCGCCTCCGCGAACCATTAAAAAAAATGTCAAGTGAGCCTACCTTAAGAGAGTTAGAGTTACTCCCGCCGTTCGGCCGCTTAAAGTGTCACGGGAGGCGTAGCAACGCGAGGGTGTGCGCTAAGTGCGAGAGGTGGTGTTTTTACTCGCCGCGTCCGCCAGAGGGAGGCAATTCCCCCCCCACAGCGGCACCGGCAGCTTCCGAGCGTCTCCCCGAGCGCTCGGAAGTCCGTGCGGGGGGAAGATGAGAGCCGTGCAAGGTACCAGGTGGAGCTGGACGGTCACCGGCGCCGCTCGCTGTGCGCGCCGGCCGCCGGAAGTCGAATGCGGCCCCGCGATCTCATCCGCGGTGCTTGTAAAGTGCCGAACCGCTCGGCCGGGGCTATTTCAGGCCACCGGGCGCGTGCGCACGGCCTCCCGGTGGTGCCGGGGGGGTGGTGCGTGAACACACCGCCCGCTGGAAGTCCTGCGGAGGACACTCAGAGCTCCGCGAGGCCGGCCGGGGAGCCTCTTAGTAATCACCCGGGGCCACCAGAGCATCATTCGGCTGCTCTGCCCGTGCGCACGGCCTCCTGGTGGTCCTGGGAAGAGAATTCTTCGCTGGGCCAGCATCTTAGGTCTGCCTTCGTCTGACAGAGGTGGATTGACGGGACCCGGCAGTGCAACGAACCAGGGGACAAGTAAGTTAAAGGCCTGAAGTTGTGTGATTGTGTTGTTGCTTGTGAAACGCGTAAAAAGGAAGAAGTGCACAGGAATAGGTTTTGTGGAAGGAGGGGGTGTTGTAGAGTCCCCCTCTGGATGAGGTGTCTCTTTTGGAGCAGTGGTTCTCAAACTAATTTAAAATCTCAGTACCTCCATGAATCATTATTTGACGACCACTGTTCTAGGGAGTACAACCTCGCGTTGGCAGGGCTGGGGACAAGGACTTTTGTCTTTAGTTCCCAGGGAAGGTGAGGGGTGTTGTAGAGTCCCCTCACTGGATGAAGCAGCTCCTTTTTTTAAAAAAAGGAGGACTTCGCGTAGGCAGGGATAACTTGTGTGATTGAGTGTGTGACTGGTAGGATAAATTGACTAAGAAGCAGTTCTAGCGTTGATCCACGGCAATAAAACAGGCTAGTAATCTGTTGAAAGGTCAATTTAAACCTGCATTGAGGATCCTCAAAGAAAAAAAATTGAAAAAAAATTGTAAAACCTTAAGCTACTAAAATTAAGATGGGAAATAAGAACGGTAAATCTCTTGCTCTGCTCTTCTTTAAAACGAGAGGTTCATGGCAAGTAGATTTCTTAATTGTATGCAATACATGCTGAAGTGGAAGAAAATGTATAGAGTACAAGGAAATTTGAAATGTGGAAGAAGTGGTAGAAGTGCTAGAGTGTGGTTGAAAGCTTCACAAGAAAGAAGAGAACAAATCCAAAAGACAAAAGATAGAAAGTTGAAAAGTGATGAGGCCGCCATTCAATTGAGATTTGATAAAGAATTCTGGGTACATAGTGGCATCCCGTTCAATGATACAGCTGAGAGTGCTTATCAACAACAGCTTAAAAATGCGCTCCTCACTAATTTCCGCCCTGAAATAGGCAACTGGGTGAGGAAACATTTGGTGGAAGTGGATGTTGCAAGTGTGACAACAACTATGCAATGGGCCAGACATGCTGAAAAAGTGATCAAAAAAGGAAAAAGTTCTGATGTATTTCATCTAGATAATGATGATGATGAACTAGATGAAGATACAACAGTCTTCTTCCAAGGGTCCCAGCTAGGCAGAGGGAGAGGTAGAGGCCAATAAGGTCGCAGGCCGCCATATAATTCAAAACCCCCACGAGATTCTGACAACTGTTGGAACTGTGGGAGACGAGGACACTTCGCACGAGAGTGTCGTTTTGCAAAACAATATCAATCAAAGGGTGGAGGAAGGAGCAGAGGAAAAGCCAAATTTTTAGCATGACAAGCTTCCTCCTCTTTGACCGCTTATGCTCATACAGAGAAAGAAAGAATAGATGCCCATATGACAGCAAAACATGTCATTGTCAGATTATTAGATTTTTTTTTTAGATTATTAGAAGTCCTGTCCATCCAAGAAGTCCAAGTCCAAGTTTTAGTATAAAAAAAATTTGCTACACTGTGGGCTATTCAATTTGCACCGCAGAACAGAAATGATTTTGAAAGATAAAAATGAGAGGAAAAAGAGAGAAATCTGTTTGCAAGCAGAAACTAATCCACACTAGTGCATGTTAAGTGTCGAGCCCACATGAGAAATTCGAAGAAAAAAATGACAGAACATGCTTTCAGGAATTGGAAGAAGCTAAATTGTGAATTTAAGATTTTGCAATGCTACATTTAATAGGAATAATTGATTGGTTGTGTTATAAGATTGAGTTCTTCAAATTTAAAAACAAAGAAAAAATTCAGATTAATTTGCCAGTTGGTTGTTATAGTTAAGTTTTTTTGAATTGGTGGATTGTTCTACCAGGAAACCTGAGTTGAAAATGATATATGAATGTTGTGTGGTGAGCTTGGATGAATTGGGACCAATGTGATAGAAAGACTCCTTTTTGGAGACTGCGTGTGAGATGCAAATGAACATTGATGAATGATAGCCTGAATGAAAAGAAATTACAGGTTGAATGGTTGAAGTCGTTGGCGACTACTATAGAAAATTAGTAGAGCGACTTTGATGAAAGAGTGATTTTGAGCAGGTTGAATGTTAGAAAGAAACACGTAGCTTTTGGATTGATAATTAACTAGAGAGAAAAAAAAAAACTGGAGAACCAGTAACACATGTAGAAGATGTGTGAACTGAGAAATTGAGAAGCGTTTTGGAAAGAAAGTCAAATTAAATGATGATGGAATCGTATGTAGTAAAGAACGCATTCTCCCAAAAAGTTTGTCAAGGTGTGAGGCATGGGCGTTGCCAAGCCTCAAAAGGGGGGGAGTGAGTAGGACAGATAGTGGAAAATAGTAATAATACAACACTTTATGACAATGAATTTTCGAATACATTTGGTGTTATACTGTGGTAAATTTTTTATTCTGGTGCAGATAGGTTAGCAACACGAGAGATTTAGAGGTTCAAGAGAAAGACAGTTAAAAGAAAACATTTTTGATTTGGACAATTGCAGGCTAACAGGAACATGAGAACGATAAGAACTACGAGGTGGGATCCAATTTCATTGGGGAGATTGAGAATTCACAGCACCATACTCTAAGTCACATTTTTGAGCAAGCATGACAATAACATGTGAGAGGTAAAGACATACAGATCAGGGCTTGATGTGGAAAGCAGACCTCGATGAGTTGATTTTCAATAATGATACTGAAGACAACATACTGTCCGATTAAATTGGAACTATAGATAAAATGTAGCTCAAAAATAGGATGAGTTGCAGGATTTACGATATAAAACGAGACCGCTGTTATTAGGAGAATTTGAAGTTTGGTAAATAAATGTTACCAGCAAATTGATGGAAGCAGCTACATTTGGAGATAGTCTTACAAGTTTGATGTCCCAGCCTGTCATTCTCAGTGTCAGAGTCCCTGAAACCCAATCCAAGACTTCGCCTGCAGCCGTGAACAACCACAAAATGGTGCCTGGCTCTGAAGCACCTTTGACCTTTGGCGAAGGACAAGAAAAGACTGCTGTTGTGCTTGGAGAAGGACAAGTACACTCCGGAGGACAGACAACATCCTCGGGGATGAGAAAAGACAGTGAAAAGCGGAGGAACTCACAATGATGAAAATTGACTCGTTTGAACAATGGACTCATTCAAGAGTGATGGATGGGGTCGCTCTGAAGCAACAACAAAAGAACACCAACTTGATAGGGTGAAGTGCGGCAAAAAGATATGGACTTGGAGTGTCCGACAACCAAATCGCACTCCTTGGCGTTACCAAATTTGGTGGAGCTTGGTTCAAAGTGGAAGGGAGGTTCATTGTGCACTGAGTTTGACAGAACTGAGGAGATTTGATAAATAAATAAATAAAAATTTGAAAAATACGTAGGGCTACAGATTATAATCAGAGATTGAACGGATTTGGATAAAACAAATAGGCTAAAACGGTAGGAAACAAGAGCAAGATCTGATATTTTGGCTCATCAAGCTTAAAACGTAGAGGTCGAGTTATATAAATTTTAGAACAGGACATTTGGCAGTCAGGAGGAAGCTAGGTTGCTCAATGTACCTACTCAATACAATAGTAAGGTTTTTTTATACCACAGTGGAGGTTGGATGGTCAGAAAGTTAGGTACGTTCAATTTTTGACATTCACACAGTCATGCATAGGAGCCACACGGCGACAGTTAACAAGACAATGACTGCAATAGGGGCCACCTACGACTGCACCGACATGAAAAAGTAGAAGTGAGAGAGCAGAGTATGGGATTATATGCTAAAACGTCTGCTATACATTTACCAATAGGAGATTCTATCAAGAGAAGCTACATGAGAGATGGATTAGAATCTCTTTGTCTGCGTGGGTGCGTGTGTGTGTGTGTGTGTGTGTGTGTGTGTGTGTGTGTGTGTGTGTGTGTGTGTGTGTGTGTGTGTGTGTGTGTATGTGTGTGTGTGTGTGTGTGTGTGTGTGTGTGTGTGTGTGTGTGTGTGTGTGTGTGTGTGTGTGTGTGTGTTCACACCCTGTGTGGGTGCGAGCGTGTGAGGAGAAAGAAGGCATGGGTAAGACAATCTCTTTTAAATCAGGAGGCAATAAATGGGAACGCCCCTGTCATAAATAGTTTTTGGTTAAAGGGAATCATTAGGAAGTGTTCAAACTCTTCCCGCAAACATTCCTATTTGCCAGTTAAATGGGCACTACAATTAACTACGAGAGTTGCAAACAACAGATGAAGAGCAGTCCTTGGCAGATTATATGATCAGGACGCTCAAACTGTGTCAAAGACAAATTTACTGCCGCTTGATCTTTCCTCCTCACAGGTCGACAACCCCATCAATCCAGGAGACTGGGTCTACATCGAGGTCATCAAAGGAAGGAACTGGGCCAGCCACGACGGGAGGGACCATTCCAAGTCTTGCTGACTACACATGTTGCAGCCAAGGTTGCAGGACCCACAAATGCATTAACGACGACTGCTCTCCAGGAGGAAACTGGATGGGAGCTTTGGACATCACCGCTGTGTGCCAGGATGAGAGAGCCGTTTTCAAGGTGTAAGGGCACTACTACCAACATGGCTGCACCATCGGACGGGACCTACTTCATTCAGAAGTTCAGAGGCACTGCCTCACCTGCATCCTATGAGTGCACGTGCCTGTTCAGTACGGATCATGGTTTTGTGGTCACAGGAGTTGTCCGATGCTGCCTGCCAACTGGACACGAGTGTGTGCGCCGGTGTGTGTGACAGACCTCACCTACAGACTAGAACATCATCAGCTGACGAAAACACGGGCACATATACAACTTCTTAGACGTGACAGTTGTGATAATGATAATGAGACGTGGATTGCGTAGATGCTGTTCTGTTGAGCATGTATTACGGAAACTTGTTGATTTGACCATCGAAAATGCTTCACAAGTGATGGATACAATGATGCACTGTTTCTGTGTTTTTCTTTTTATTTTTTATTGATAGCATTCTGGTCGCCTGTGGCACAGGGGCCGTGTAAGAATTTTCCTGCTAATGACATCTGGCCAGTAGGTTTTTCGCTTACACAATAAGTTTGATCTGGGGTGTTGAGGTAATGCCTCATCTTCACTGGAAAGTGTTGCTATCATTGTTTGTTGTTTTTATTTTTACTATTCTTCTTTCTTCATTATACATATATATATGGTTTTTTCTTACTTGTCTTTGTTGTTTGGGGTGACATAATCATATGATAAAACAGGAGGGAGATGTTAGGGTTTTCCAGGTTATCTTTATCGTAGGATTATGTTGGAATGTAGACTATAATGATTAACCAATCTTGTCTTGCTCTCACAACGTAGTAAAGTGGTTGCTTCCTCTGCTTGAGTGACCAGCTGCAGAGGAAGCAATCAAAGTTGTTCTGTTTCCCCACAACATCGTAAAACACCCCCTACTCTGATCTTACCAGAGGCCGGGAGTTCACCAAACCTGTCCACTCTCACCCCCACTCTGTTCCTCCTAATAAATATGCCCTTGCAGGAAGGAGACTTTTCAGACCTCCATTTCGATCATCGCTGCACGCACAGCGACGAATGGACTCTCCACCTGCAGGTGTCCAAAAGGACTTACTTGTCTCCCGTGTGGTTCTTGCAAAATAAGTTGGAGTGAGCAAATCTCTAACAGTCATAGTTACTCCCGCCGTTTGGCCGCTTAAAGTGTCATCGGACGCGGAGCCATGCGAGTGTGCGCTAAGTGCGAGAGGCAGTGTATTTACTCGCCGTGTCCGCGAGAGGGAGGTAATTCCCCGTTACGACCTCCGGGAGATCAACGGGCCGTGGGAAACGCTCAACCGAGGTGCTGGAAGCCTCCTCGGGCGTCAAGAGTTAGGAAGAAAGCACCAGGAGAACCGGCTGGAGGTCCCCTGGAAGCTCAGCGGGCGGTGGAAAACGCTTAGCCGAGGCGCTGGAAGCCTCGGCCGGCTTAAAATGTGAGGAGGAAAGCACCGGGAGAACCGGCTGGAGGTCCCCTGGAAGCTCGGCCGGCCGTGGAAAATGCTTAGCCGAGGTGCTGGAAGCCTCGGCCGGCTTAACAAGCTGGGAGGGGAGCTCCCGGAGAACCGGCTGGAAGTCTTCCGGAAGCGCAGCGGGCTGTGGAAAACGCTTAGCCGAGGTGCCGGAAGCCTCCTCGGGCGTCAAAAGTGAGGAGCAACGCACCCCCGAGAACCGGCTGGAAGTCCCCTGGGTCCTCCACCCATCTTTAAAAAGACGTCAAGTCAGCCTACCTTAAGAGAGTCACAGTTACTCCCGCCGTTTGGCCGGCTGGGGTAATTTCTCGCCGCGTCCGCCAGAGGGAGGCAATTCCCCGCCACAGCGGCACCGCGCGGGGGGAGAAGTGAGCCGTGCAAGGTACCGGACGGAGCTGGACGGTCACCAGCGCCGCTCGTCATGCCCGTGCAGCCCGCTGGAAGTCGAACGCGGCTCCGCGATCTCATCGGCGGTGCTTGTAAAGTGCCGACCCGCTGGGCCGGAGCTATTTCCGGCCAATGGGGGCGTGCGCACGGCCTCTTGGTGGTCCCGGAAGTCGAATGAGGCTCCGAGATCTCATCCGCGGTGCTTATAGAGCGCCGATCCGCTGGGCTTGGAGCTATTTTCGGCCACTCGGCGCATGCGCACGGCCTCCCGGCGGTGCCGGGGGGGTGGTGCGTGAGCGCAGCGGCCGCTGGAAGTCCCGCAGAGGACAGTCAGAGCTCCGCGAGGCCGGCCGGGGAGCCTCTTAGTAATCACCCGGGGCCGCCGGAGCATTATTCGACCGCTCTGCGCGTGCGCATGGCCTCCCGGTGCTCCCGGTCGCCTCCACGAACCGTTAAAAAAATGTCAAGTGAGCCTACCTTAAGAGAGTCACAGTTACTCCCGCCGTTTAGCCCCGCAGAGTGTCATCGGACGCAGAGCCATGCGTGTGTGCGCTAAGTGCGAGAGGCGGTGTATTTACTCGCCGTGTCCGCGAGAGGGAGGTAATTCCCCGTTACGACCTCCGGGAGATCAACGGGCCGTGGGAAACGCTCAGCCGAGGTGCCGGAAGCCTCCTCGGGTGTCAAGAGTTAGGAAGAAAGCACCAGGAGAACCGGCTGGAGGTTCCCCGGAAGCTCAGCGGGCCATGGGAAAGGCTGGGCCGAGGTGCTGGAAGCCTCGGCCGGCTCACAAAGCGAGGCGCGAGGCACCCTGAGAACCGGCTGGAGGTCCCCTGGAAGCTCAGCGGGCCCTGGAAAAAGCTTAGCCGGGGTGCTGGAAGCCTCGGCCGGCCCTAAAGGTTAGGAGGAAAGCACCCGGAGAACCGGCTGGACGTCTTCTGGAAGATCAGCGGGCCGTGGAAAATGCTAAGCCGAGGTGCTGGAAGTCGAATAAGGCTCCGCCATCTCGTCCAAGGTGCTTATAAAGTTCATATCCGCTCGGCTGGAGGTAATTGGCCCGCGGACCAGACGGCGGGACCTCCGTGACCGCCTATCCGCCTCCCGGTGCCTCCGGGCCGGCGTGGACTCCGGGCCGCGACCGCTAACTTACGGGACCCCGATTGGCCCGCGGACCAGCCGGCGGGACTTCCGTGACCGCCTATCCGCCTCCCGGTGCCTCCGGGCCGGCGTGGATTCCGGGCCGCGACCGCTAACTTACGGGACCCCGATTGGCCCGCGGACCAGCCGGCGGGACTTCCGTGACCGCCTATCCGCCTCCCTGTGCCTCCGGGCCGGCGTGGATTCCGGGCCGCGACCGCTAACTTACGGGACCCCGATTGGCCCGCGGACCAGCCGGCGGGACCTCCGTGACCGCCTATCCGCCTCCCGGTGCCTCCGGGCCGGCGTGGATTCCGGGCCGCGATCGCTAACTTACGGGACCCCGATTGGCCCGCGGACCAGCCGGCGGGACCTCCGTGACCGCCTATCCGCCTCCCGGTGCCTCCGGGCCGGCGTGGATTCCGGGCCGCGACCGCTAACTTACGGGACCCCGATTGGCCCGCAGACCAACCGGCGGGACCTCCGTGACCGCCTATCCGCCTCCCGGTGCCTCCGGGCCGACGTGGATTCCGGGCCGCGACCGCTAAATTACGGGACCCCGATTGGCCCGCGGACCAGCCGGTGGGACCTCCGTGACCGCCTATCCGCCTCCCGGTGCCTCCGGGCCGGCGTGGATTCCGGGCCGCGACCGCTAACTTACGGGACCCCATTTGGCCCGCGGACCAGCCTGCGGGACCTCCGTGACCGCCTATCCGCCTCCGCTGGTTCCCCGGTCGGCCACAAATGACGAATATTCGGCCTCTCGCTCTGGAAGTCCTGCCAACTTAGCCGAAAATTTTCTAAGTGCCATCGGCTCTTGCTCGAAAAAGTGTCCGCTTCGTGTGGTTCCCCAGTTCGGCCACAGAATGCAAAAATTCGGCCTCTCTGAGGTACCAGGGGTGCAATACCAACTTTGGTCTTTAGGTGGGCAAGAGTACGATAAGGTGGTCAGCGTACTCATTACCTTTACTACCCTTCCGCAAAATATAATCGGCACGTATATGACAGGTTGTGTTTTTGTGACATTTCGAAAAATGTTCTAAGTGCCAGCGGATGCTGTCACACGAACTGTCCGAGCTACGATGGTGCCCAGGCCGGACAGCGACGGCGATAAAGCCGATGTGCGTATGATGGAAGTTTCGAATAATTTCTAAGTGCCAACGGCTGTTCCGCCGCAAAGTGTCCGACTCGGCCGGTTCCTCCGGTCGGCCCGAACGAGCGAAAATTCGGCTTCTTCCCCTGGAGGTCCGGCAGACTTTGGCGAATATTTTCTAAGTGCCAACGGCCGTTCCGCCGTAAAGTGTCCGACTCGGCCGGTTCCTCCGGTCGGCCCGAACGAGCGAAAATTCGGCCTCTTCCCCTGGAGGTCCGGCAGACTTTGGCGAATATTTTCTAAGTGCCAACGGCCGTTCCGCCGTAAAGTGTCCGACTCGGCCGGTTCCTCCGGTCGGCCCGAACAACGAAAATTCGGCCTCTTCCCCTGGAGGTCCGGCAGACTTTGGCGAATATTTACTAAGTGTCTAGTTCATCTGATCCCTGCCTACAGACAGAAATTAAAAACTTCTAAGCCTGTGGTGTGGACTGTCAGGAAGTGGACAGTGGAGTCAAGGCAGGACCTCCAAGCCTGCTTTGACTGCACCGATTGGAGTGTTTTTGAAGCTGCAAACTCAGACTTGCATGAACTCACTGACACTGTCACATCATACATCAGTTTTTGTGAGGATCTGTGTGTGCAGACTAAGACCTTCTGCACGTACAACAACGACAAACCTTGGTTTACACCGAACCTTAGGAGGCTGCGCAAAGTCAAGGAGGAGGCCTACAGGAGCGGCGACCGGGACCTGTTCAAGCAGACCAGAAACACACTGAACCGAGAGGTCAGGAAAGCCAGGAGGTGTTACGGCAAGAGCCTGGAGAGACACCTCTCTGCCAATCCTGATCCCTCAACAGTGTGGAAAGGCCTGCAGAGCATCACGGGCTTCAAGAAACGAACCCCCCGTCCTGTGGAGAGCCCAAGGCTCGCTGACCAGCTAAACAGGTTCTACTGCAGGTTTGATCGGTCCTCCCACACAACGGGACCTCCTGCAGCACAATCCACACAATCCACATACTCACCTCCCCCCACAACTGCTCTGTCCACACCTCCATCACCGTGGTCACCGACTCTCTCTCTTGCAGAGGCCGCGCCCGCATTCCAGATTCGCGAGGAGGAAGTGCGCCAGATGTTCCGGAGACAAAAGATCAGTAAGGCACCGGGCCCAGACGGCGTGTCACCTTCCTGCTTGAAAGTCTGCGCTGAGCAGCTGGCGCCCACCTTTGCACGGATCTTCAACCGTTCCCTGGAGCTGTGTGAGGTGCCCTCGTGCTTCAAGAGCTCCACCATCGTTCCAGGGGCCAAGAAGCCCGCCATCACAGGTCTGAATGACTATAGACCTGTTGCACTAACATCTGTGGTCATGAAATCTTTCGAGAGGTTAGTACTGAACCACCTGAAGGATGTCACGGGCCCCCTGCTGGACCCCCTCCAGTTTGCCTACCGGGCAAACAGGTCGGTGGATGATGCGGTCAACATGGGACTGCACTACATCCTGCAACACCTGGATACCCCAGGAAAGTACGCCAGGATCCTGTTTGTGGACTTCAGCTCGGCGTTCAACACCATCGCTCCTGACATCCTCCAACAGAAGCTCATCCAGCTCGCGGTGCCTGCCTCCACCTGTCAGTGGATCACCAGCTTCCTGACCAACAGGAGACAGCGTGTGAGGCTGGGGAGCATCACATCTGACACCCTGACCACCAACACTGGAGCCCCTCAGGGATGCGTCCTCTCCCCACTGCTCTTCTCCCTCTACACCAACGATTTCTCCGCAAGTGACTCTTCCGTGAAGCTCCTGAAGTATGCAGACGACACCACTCTCATCGGACTGATCCAGAACGGTGATGAGACTGCGTACAGACAGGAGGTGGAGCGGCTGGTCCACTGGTGCAGCCAAAACCACCTGGACCTGAACCCGCTCAAGACCGTGGAGATGACAGTGGACTTCAGGCGAGGCCCTTCACCACTTTCACCCCTCACTATCCACAGTAATACTATTCTCTCATCAGTAATGCCCCAAGCCGAAAAGATAATAGCAGAAGAACAGGCTGGATTCAGACCAGGTCGCAGCACCACAGAACAAATATTCAATCTTCGGATACTGTGCGAAAAGTACCAGCAACACCAACAAAGTCAAAGTCAAAGTCAAAGTCAGCTTTATTGTCAATTTCTCCACATGCCAAAGACACACAAAGAAACCGAAATTTCGTTCCCCCCTATCCCACGGTGACAAGACATGGCTCACAACAGACAAACAAGTAAACAAGTATAACAAAAGCGTGCTGAATAAATAATGAATAAATAACACAACAATAAATAAATAAATAAGAGGAGCAGAAAAAAGGAGCAAGTGCGCGTACAGCAGACATTCCCGAAAATAGTGCAACAGTGCCGCACGCTACGCAGAAGGGGCTAGCGAGTTCAGGGCCCTAACAGCCTGGAGAAAGAAGCTGTTGGCGAGTCTGGTGGTGCGGAAGCGCAGGCTCCTGTACCTCTTCCCAGAGGGCAGAAGGTCAAACAAAGAGTGAGCCGGGTGACTCACATCTCTTGCAAGCGAGGTTGCCTTGCGGGCGAGATGGGAGGTGCAAATGTCCTTCAGGGAGGGGAGCGAAGCACCAATAATCTTACCAGCCGTATTCACTATGCGCTGCAGGGCCTTCAAGTTCTGTTCAGTGCAATTACCACCCCAGACAGCGATGCAACTGGTGAGGACGCTCTCAATGGTGCCACGGTAGAATGTAGACAGGACTGCCTGAGGAGCACATGCACGCCTGAGCTTCCGCAGGAAGTACAAGCGGCGCTGAGCTTTCTTTGCCAGTGACGAGGTGTTTGCGGACCAGGAGAGGTCCTCACTGATGTGCACCCCCAGGAACTTGGTGCAGCTCACCCTCTCCACCACAGCACCGTTGATGATCAGCGGCAGGTGTGTTGTGTGACCCTTCCGGAAGTCAACAATGATTTCCTTGGTCTTTTTGACGTTCAGCAGGAGGTTGTTGTCCCTGCACCACGTGGTCAGAAGGTCAACTTCCGACCTGTACCGAGTCTCGTCGCCCTTCGTGATGAGACCCACCAGAGTCGTGTCGTCAGCAAACTTCACTATGCGGTTGTCGCTGTAGGTCGCAGTGCAGTCATGCGTCAGCAGGGTGAAGAGCAATGGACTGAGCACGCAGCCCTGGGGGGCCCCCGTGCTCAGCGTGATGCTGGCGGAGATTTTGTCGCCAACACGCACCACCTGAGGCCTCTGACAGAGGAAGTCCAGTAGCCAGTTGCAGAGGGAGGTACTGAGGCCCAGCTCGTCGAGTTTGCAGATGAGTCGCTGCGGCACAATGGTGTTGAAGGCAGAGCTGAAGTCCACAAACAGCAACCTCACATGAGTCCTTTCTCTCCAGGTGGGTGAGGGCCGAGTGGAGGGCAGAGCAGATGGCATCCTCAGAGGACCACTTGGCACGGTACGCAAACTGGAAAGGGTCAATGGTGGGGGGGAGAACGGACTTGATGTGCTCCATGACCAGCCGCTCAAAGCACTTCATGATGATGGGCGTCAGTGCCACAGGGCGGTAGTCATTGAAGCAGGACGGTGCAGGTTTCTTCGGCACAGGAACGATGGTGGCAGCCTTGAAACACGAGGGGACGATGGCCTGCTGCAGGGAAACGTTAAAGATGTCCGTGAAGACACCCGACAGCTCCCCAGCGCAGTCCTTCAGCGCTCGACCCGGGATGTTGTCAGGGCCCGCCGCCTTACGGGTGTCAATAGCGGCAAGCGCCCTCCTCACACCATCGGCAGAGAGGCGCAGGGGCTGCTCGTGTGGGGGGGGAGTGGTCTTCAGCGGGCAAGTGCTGTTCTGGGCGTCGAAGCGAGCAAAGAAGTGGTTCAGATCGTTCAGCAGACGGACGTCGCCCTCACAGCTCCTCGGCGCGGGCTTGTAGTCCGTGATGGTCTGAATGCCCCGCCAAAGGCTACGTGCGTCCTTGCTGTCCTTGAAGTGGGTGGAGACCTTGCACGAGAACGCCTTCTTCGCTTCTTTGATGCCTCGGGACAGGTCTGCCCTCGCTGTCCTCAAGCCAGCCTCATCCCCCGCTCTGAAAGCCTTGTCTCTGGCCCTCAACAGTCTGAGGACAGCCCCCGTCAGCCACGGCTTCCAGTTTGCGCGAGTGACGACGGATTTCGAGCAAGTCACATCATCGATGCACTTCGTAATGTAAGAGGTAACAGAGTCAGTATACTCCTCTATGTCCGTCCAATCGTTGTAGGTGGCTGCCTGCTTAAACAAGTCCCAGTCAGTGGTGTCGAAGCAGTCACGAAGTGCATCGGAGGCACCCTCAGGCCACACTCGAACCCGCCTCCGAACCGGCCTGGATGCCTTTACCAATTGTCTGTATGCGGGCAAAAGCAAAACGGTGAGATGGTCAGAAAGCCCCAGATGGGGGAGGGGGGTGGCTTTGAAAACTCCCTTTTGCGCCGAGTAGACCAGATCCAGGAAGCTGTCTCCACGTGTCGGAAAAGGAACATGCTGGTGAAGCCTCGGGAAAACAGACTTCAGGTTGGCATGATTGAAGTCTCCAGCGAAGATGGTGAAACCGTCAGGGTGCGCTGTTTGCTGTTCACTGACAGCCTGGTACAGTTTACCAAGCGCCGCGATCCTGTCTCCTTCGATGTTGGAAGGCGGGATGTATACCGCGACTAGCAGAATCGCGGTAAATTCCCTCGGCAGATAAAAAGGACGGCACTTAATGATCACAAACTCCACAAGCGGCGAGCAGTGCTTACATACCACCACAGAGTCCCGGCACCATTCTTCTCGGATGTAGACGCATATTCCACCTCCTCGCGACTTTCCCCCTCGTACAATGGCACGGTCCGCCCGATAGCACGCTAGCCGCTCCAGATGCACGGCAGAGTCCGGAATGTTGTCACTCAACCAGGTCTCGGTGAACACGAGCACACAGCAGTTCCGCACCGTCCGGTTCGTAGACCTCAGCAGGCGAACGTAATCCATTTTGTTGTCCAGCGATCGAACATTCGCCAGAAGAATGGAGGGCACCGCCGGTCGCGCTGGGTTGGCCGCCAGCCTGGCCCGGACGCCTCCGCGCTTGCCCCTCTTCTGCCTCCTCGCACACCGTTTCCGACGGCTCCCAACCGGGGGAAGAATAGCGGGTGAGGTCGGCGACGTTTCAGGACGTAGCAGTCCGAGCGCCTTTAATGTCGACTCTTCAAAGTCCAGAACGCCGCAAAACCCACTTCTGCCGATGTCAAGCAGAACCTGCCTGCTGTACTTGTAGCACGATGAAGCACGAGACGAACACACAGGACTGTCGGACGAACACTCATTAGACGAACAAATCACCGTACTGACGGGACAGAGAGTGGCCGCTGCGTGTGCACGCGCCGCCATCTTGAATATCACATATAACAGGATATATATATATATATATATATATATATATATATATATATATATATATATATATAATATAACAGGATCTCTATCACGTATTCATCGACTTTAAGAAGGCATTCGACCGCGTGTGGCATGAAGCGCTTTGGGCAACCATGAAACGCTATAACATCAATGAGAATATAATTGCAGTCATTGAGAACTTATACAAGACAGTCACAAGCGCGGTATACCTACAAAACAACATAGGAGAGTGGTTTAGGACAACAATAGGAGTGCGTCAAGGTTGCTTGCTATCCCCCATGCTCTTCAACATCTTCATTGAAAGAATAATGACAGAGGCCCTTGAACAACATGAAGGCTCAGTAAGCATTGGAGGCAGAAAGATCACCAATCTCCGCTTTGCGGATGATATTGATGGTCTTGCCGGTGACTAACAAGAACTAGTCGACCTGATCCACCGATTAGAAGAGACAGCCACAGACTATGGCATGGAGATAAGTGCAGAAAAAACAAAACTAATGACCAACAACCCCAACGGCTATTCTGCCGTAAAGTGTCCGTCTCGGCTGGTTCCCGATATCGGCCAGAACAAGTGAAAATTCGGCCTCTTCCCCTGGAAGTCCGGCCAAGTTTGGCGAATATTTCCTAAGTGCCAACGGCTGTTCCGCCATAAAGTGTCCGTCTCGGCTGGTTCTCGATGTCGCTCTGGCCGGGAGTGGATTGGCGTCCGCGCCCGGTACGACACGGGACCACGTTTTGCCCGCGCGCATACATACGGCGCTACCGCAAAAAGTGTTCGCCTCGGCCGGTTCCCTCGGTCGGCCACAGCATGTGAAAATTCGGCCTCTTGCTCTGGAAGTCCTGCCAACTTCTGCGAATATTTTGTAAGTGCCAATGGCTTTTGCGCCTTAAAGTGTCCGCCTCGGCCGGTTCCCCAGGTCGGCCAAAGAATGTGACAATTCGGCCTCTTGCTCTGGAGGTCCGGAGGATTTTGGCGAATATTTACTAAGTGCCAACGGCGGTTCCGCCGTAAAGTGTCAGACTCGGCTGGTTCCTCCGGTCGGCCTGAACAAGCGAAAATTCGGCCTCTTCCCCTGGAGGTCCGTTCAAGTTTAACGGATATTTCCTAAGTGCCAACGGCTATTCTGCCGTAAAGTGTCCGACTCGGCTGGTTCCTCCGGTCGGCCTGAACAAGCGAAAATTCGGCATCTTCCCCTGGAAGTCCGGCCGAGTTTGGCGAATATTTTCTAAGTGCCAACGGCTCTTCGGCCGTAAAGTGTCCGCCTCAGCTGGTTCCCGATGAGTGAAAATCCGGCCTCTTCCCCTGGAAGACCGGCCGATTTTGGAGAATATTTTCCAAGTTCCATCGGCTCTTGCACGGTAAAGTGTCAGCCTCGGACGGTTCCCTCGGTCGGCCACGGAATGTGAAAATACGGCCTCTCGCTCTGGAAGTCCTGCCAACTTCTGCGAATATTTTCTAAGTGCCATCGGCTCTTGCGCCGTAAAGTGTATGCCTCGGCCGGTTCCCCCGGTCGGCCAAAGAATGTGACAATTCGGCCTCTCGCTCTGGAAGTCCGGCCAACTTCGGCGAATATTTTCTAAGTGCCATCAGCTCTTGCTCGGTAAAGTGTCCGCCTCGGCCGGTTCCCTCGGTCGGCCACAGAATGTTAAAATTCGGCCTCTTGCTCTGGAGGTCCGGACGACTTTGCCGAATATTTTCTAAGTGCCAACGGCTGTTCCGCCGTAAAGTGTCAGACTCGGCTGGTTCCTCCGGTCGGCCTGAACAAGCGAAAATTCGGCCTCTTCCCCTGGAAGTCCGGCCAACTTTGGCGAATATTTTCTAAGTGCCAACGGCTCTTCCGCCGTAAAGTGCCCGCCTCGGTTGGTTCCTCCGGTCGCCCTGAACAAGTTAAAATTCGGCCTCTTCTCCTGGAAGTCCGGCCAACTTTGGCAAATATTTTCCAAGTGCCAATTGCTTTTTCGCCGTGGTGTCCACGCCTCTCGGTGGTTCTCCTCTGGCGTGGCTAAGCGTCCGCGCCCGGTACCTTATGGAGCCCCGTTTGGCCCGGGGACCAGGTACCCAGGCTTCTTTTGAAAATGTGTCCGCCTCTCAGTCACTCTGGCCGGTCGTGGGTCGGCGTCCGCGACCGGTACCTTATGGAACCCCCTTTGGCCCGCGGACCAGCTACCTATGCTTCTTTTGAAAGTGTGTCCGCCTCTCGGTCGCTCTGGCCGGTCGTGGGTTGGCGTCCGCGCCCGGTACGTCACGGGACCACGTTTGGCCCACGCGCATACATACGGCGCTACCGCGAAAAGTGTTCGCCTCGGCCGGTTCCCTCGGTCGGCAACAGCATGTGAAAATTCGGCCTCTTGCTCTGGAAGTCCTTCCACCTTCTGCGAATATTTTCCAAGTGCCATCGGCTCTTGCTCGGTAAAGTGTCCGCCTCGGCCGGTTCCCTCGGTCGGCCACAGAATGTGAAAATTCGGCCTCTCGCTCTGGAAGTCCGGCCAACTTCGGCGAATATTTTCTAAGTGCCATCGGCTCTTGCTCGGTAAAGTTTCTGCTTCGGTCGGTTCCCTCGGTCGGCCACAGAATGTGAAATTTCGGCCACTTGCTCTGGAAGTCCTGCCAACTTCTGTGAATATTTTCTAAGTGCCATCGGCTCTTGCTCGGCAAAGTGTCCGCCTCGGCCGGTTCCCCGGGTCGGCCACGGAATGTGAAAATTCGGCCTCTCGCTCTGGAAGTCCTGCCAACTTCGGCGAATATTTTCCAAGTGCCATCGGCTCTTGCTCGGTTAAGTGTCTGCCTCGGTCGGTTCCCTCGGTCGGCCACAGGATGTGAAAATTCGGCCTCTTGCTCTCGAAGTCCTGCCAACTTCTGCGAATATTTTCTAAGTGCCATCGGCTCTTGCTCGGCAAAGTGTCCGCCTCGGCTGGTTCCCCCGGTCGTACACAAAATGTGACAATTCGGCCTCTCTGAGGTACCAGGGGTCCGCTCTTAGGTACCAGGGGGATCTCTGAGGTGCCAGGGGTGTTCTTTTAGGTACCAGGGGAGATCTGTGAGGTACCAGGGGTATCAGTTGGTCCCCCCAGTTAGTGTACTGATTACCTTACCCTAACCCTAACCCTAACCCTATCTGTCTACAAAATTGTGACGTTCAAATTACCCACAACAATGACGACTCAATGGGACTCTTTGTAAACAAAACAGTTGGTTTTAAAACAATATATAATAAAAAATATATTAGTTCAAACACAACTAAGAGTTAATAGACACAATTTAAGACAAGGGTAGTCTCGTAGGTCTGTACTTTTCTGTCGCTTTTCACTGTATTTCCATCTTGCTGGCTAAAGACCTGGGTGGCGCCTCAGCTACCCAGGGGAGGTTCTGGCAGAGGTGCATTCTCACTTCGCCGTCCTTCGTACCCAATCCAGATTTTATGTGACCTGGTACGGCGAGGTTTACTGCAGAGACATGCGTAGGCCCGTGCCTTCCGTTGCCTTCTATCTAACCGACAGGGTCGGCGGACCCTTTGGGGAAGGTTTAGCGAGATAATCGCATACTTTTCTAATTTTCCCGTTTCCTTTATTCGCATATCTTCACCCTCTCGTCCCTCCTCCCGTTCTCTCAAGGGTAGAAGAGGGACAACACCACTTGTCGGGTCAGAAAACCCAGGGTTTTGGTCGAGATGCAGTCACATGTCCCATGACCTATCCGTGGACTCTCCTTTTCGTTATTTTTCTCTGACTCTTACTTTCTTGTTAAATAGCTCTCCCTCCCGTCCCTCCTCCCCTTCTGTCAAGGGTCGGAGAGGGAGAGGACCATATGTGGGGTCAGAAACCACAGGGTTTTGGTTGAAATGGTCTCATTTCCCATTGCCTTTCCATGGTCTCTCTCTTTTATATTTCTCTAATTCTCTCTTTCGCTCTATTGGCTAGAATAAAAATGGCGCAGAGAGGCAACTTTTCCAACCGGGTTAGGACCATCTAAGGCAGTGGAATGCTTGCAATCTACCCTAACCCTTTGAAGCGCCACGGGGGGGAGAGAAGATCCATCTCTCTCTCTCTCTCTCTCTCTCTCTCTCTCTCTCTCTCTCTCTCTCTCTCTCTCTCTCTCTCTCTTTTTCTCTCTCTCTCTCGCTCTCTCTCATTCTTTTTTTCTCTTTCTCCCTCTCTCTCTCTCTCTCTCTCTCTCTCTCTCTCTCTCTCTCTCTCTCTCTCTCTCTCTCGTTCTCTCAGTCTCTCGTTCTCTCTCTTTCTCTCTCCCTCTCTCTCTCTCTCCCTTGCTCTCTCGCTCTCTCTCTCTAGTTAAGTCAAGTCAAGTCAAGTTTACTTGTATAGCCCTAAATCACAAACAGTCTCAAAGGGCTTCACATAGCCAAAATTATTCTCAAAGCATCCCCTGATCATAAGCTCCCAAAAGGGCAAGGAAAAACTCAAAAAAACCCTGCCAGGGGAAAATGAGAAACCTTGAGAAGGGACCACAGATGGAAGGATCCCCCTTTCAGGATCACCAGGTTGTAATGGATGCAGAGAGTGCACAAGTAATACATAATATGAAAATCAATGAAAGAAAAATGGATGTCGGAGGTGCCCTCGATTGTCCTGGCAGTGTCCTCAAGGGGGCCGAGCCGCAGCTCCCCCATCCCGAACTGGTCCCCGAGAATCCAGCCAGCCGCTATCAGCTTTTGAGTCACCTAACCCCCTCCCCAGCCGGGGAGGAGGTGGGCAGAGAGAAACAGAACAAACTCCGGCCAAATCGGCCATCACAAGTTAGTTAAAGGCCATCTCATAGAAATGTGTCTTTAAACGTGTCTTAAATGTTTCTACTGAGGTAGTAGTTCTAATATCCATTGGTAGGGCATTCCAAAGCTCTGGAGCTCGAATAGAGAATGCTCTAGACCCTGCAAACATTTTCTTGGCCCTCGGTATAACTAAAAGACTAGCGTTTTGCGAACGAAGGTTACGAGACGGAACATAAGGAACGACTAGGTCGACGAGATATGAAGGCGCTAAGCCATGCAGTGATTTATAGGTTAGTAGAAGAACCTTGAAGTCACATCTTAAATGGACCGGGAGCCAATGTAATTTGGCTAATATTGGGGTAATGTGATCAAATTTTCTTGACCGTGAGAGCAGCCTCGCAGCGGCATTTTG
Organism: Syngnathus scovelli; assembly: GCF_024217435.2. Taxonomy (NCBI): domain Eukaryota; kingdom Metazoa; phylum Chordata; class Actinopteri; order Syngnathiformes; family Syngnathidae; genus Syngnathus; species Syngnathus scovelli. The sequence goes on from NC_090866.1 coordinate 1,487,349, forward strand.
CACTAACTGTAGACTTTTGATACTGGATTTAGGAAGACCAGAGAATAATACATTACAGTAGTCCAGGCGCGACGTGACGAACGCATGTATAATAGTTTCCGCATCCCCAGTCGAGAGGATAGGACGAATCTTAGCAATATTACGAAGGTGAAAAAACGCAATCCTGGTTATATTCTTAATGTGTTTTTGAAAGGAGAGCGTTTGGTCAAATATTACCCCGAGATTAGTTACCGTATCACTCTGAGTGATAGTACGGTTATCTATAGTTATAGTGGTTTCCTTAAATAAATGTTGATAACGAGTAGGACCAATTATCAACATCTCAGTTTTATCCGGGTTAAGACGAAGGAAGTTGAGAGACATCCATTGCTTAATCTCCGCAAGGCACGCCTCGAGATTACAGCAGTCCTGTGGATCTGTCATCGATAACGGCATATATAATTGGGTGTCATCCGCGTAGCATTGAAAACTAATATTATATTTACGTATTATGTCCCCAAGCGGAATCATATAAATATTAAATAAAATCGGTCCGAGTACCGATCCCTGTGGGACACCACACGTAACATTATAAAGCTCAGAGGACGTATTACCATGGACCACTCGGTGCGTCCTGCCTGATAGATAGGAATTGAACCAGCTTAGTGCTGACCCTGAGATACCAACACAACTTTTAAGACGGCCTAATAAAATATCGAAGTCTACAGTGTCAAAGGCAGCACTAAGATCAAGTAGTAACAATACAGACGACGTATTTGAATCCATAGCTATGAGGAGATCATTAGTCACTTTAGCAAGTGCTGTCTCTGTAGAATGATTAGCTCTAAAACCAGACTGAAAAGAGTCATATCGATTATTAGCGACCATGTAATCAATAAGCTGCTGTGCTACTACTTTTTCGAGAAGTTTTGCTATGAATGGGAGGTTTGAAACTGGCCTATAATTACTGAGACAGTCCGGGTCAAGATTTGCTCGCTTAAGTAGTGGTTTAATAATAGCGGTTTTAAAGGCTATTGGCACTATCCCAGAGGAAACAGACAGATTGATTATATTTAAGACGGACGGTCCTAAAATTGGAAATAATTCTTTAAGTAGTTTGGCTGGAAGCAGGTCGAGTAAACATGTTGTTTGTTTAGCCGTACTAACCAATTTTGTAAGCATTTCAATGCAGCGCTAGTAACCGGCGGAGCGATTGGCATGGTATTCTTGATCTCGTCCCTAATGGACTCAATCTTTTGAGCAAAAAATTTCATAAACTCGTCAGCTGAGTGGAAGGAGCTATCGGGGGTCGGCTGGCGCAGAGTTAGCTTTGCCACTGTATCAAATAAGTATTTAGGATTGTTTTTATTAAGATTAATGACTTGCGAAAAATAACGAGTTTCTCTCTAACCCTAACCCTAACCTCTCTCTCGCTCTCTCTCTCTCTTTCTCTTGCTCTCTCGTTCTCTCTCTCTCTCTTTTTCTCTCTCTCACTCTCTCTCTCGCTCTCTCTCTCTCTCGCTCTCTCTTTCTCTCTAACCCTAACCCTGACCCTAACCCTAACCTCTCTCTCTCTCTCTCTCTCTCTCTTGCTCTCTCGCTCTCTCGTTCCCTCGTTCTCTCTCTCTTTCTCTCTCTCTCTCGCTCTCTCTCTCTCTCTCTCTTTCGCTCTCTCTCTCTCTCTCTCTCTCTCTCTCTCTCTCTCTCTCTCTCTCTCTCTCTCTCTCTCTCTCTCTCTCTCTCTTTTTCTTCTTTTCTCTCTCTCTCTCTCTCTCTCTCTCTCTCTCTCTCTCTCTCTCTCTCTCTCTCTCTCTCTCTCTCTTGCTCTCTCGCTCTCGCTCTCTCGCTCTCTCGTTCTCTCTCTCTTTCTCTCCCTCTCTCCCTCTCTCGAGCTCTCTCTCTTTATCTCTCTCTTTCTCTCTCCTTTTTTTTAATTTTGACCAAAATAAAAAAGAAAAGTCTAAACTTTAATCAGACTCTATTCTTAACTCGAACAAATTCTAAGGGAGTTTTCTTTCCAGACTAAAAGAGAAGATAGAGGACGGGAGAGTACACATGAGGGCGCCATAGACACATAAAATAGCTGTCTTGCAAACAGGGTTTGGTTGGATAGAATCACTAATTGGTTATTATTATCTTTTAAATGTAGAAAGAAAGAAATAAGTGGGGAAAACGCTAATAGATAGTATTAAATTGTTTTTTAACATTTTGTTTGATTTTGATCGCTTTTGGGGTGGATATTGTAATAAATACGCTGGGGGACAGTTGGTTGCCATGACAATGTAAGCGTCATCACGGATACTTCCGGCTTGGCTAATGTTTACTGGCCACTTGACGCGCACGGCTATTTCGTTTTAATTGCACGGTTTCATTATTGTGGTGGGCGAGTAGATTTACGGACAATAGTGACCGGGTAGTGCAAGTGAACAATAGCAATCGAAATGCATTCTGTTATCATCACTGGGATGGGTAATTTTAATAATATTATCGATTAACGGGGTCCACGATGACTTTTTGCAGGGGTTATTGGTACTTCCGGGTTGCTGATGCGAGGGCTTGTGGGTACTTCCGGGTTGCTAATGCTCATGACGTTAGCGGCGGTACGCCCACAAAAGAAAAGAGAAGAAGGAGGAGGAAGGGCGATTTCGTCCCAAATATTTTATCACTTTGTGGTATGAGTTTTGGAAAATATTAGTGGTACGGAAGCCGTTAGGATACTTGGCAAGGGCTTGTGGGTACTTCCGGTTTGCTAATGCTAAATAGCCGCGATATGCGTTAATCGATTTATTTCCGAATATGCGCCCTGGCCCTATGTCATGCCACCAGGGCGCCCCATTGTTTCGGATTGCGGAAGCGAGTCCTACGGCTCAGCCGAACTATTGGATCATTATTTGAATCCATTGTCGGTGATACATCCGAGTTACATCAAGGACACCAATGATTTCATTCAGAAAGTACAAGCCTTGACCTTGCCTCGAACGTGTCTGTTGTTTTCCATGGATGTGGAAAACTTATCCACTAATATTGAAACAGCTAAAGGTTTGGAGGCAGTAAGTAATGTCCTGACACGTAATCCGATATTAGGCCGCCCGGATAAACCCATTTTGGAGTTGCTAGAACTTAATCTGACCAAGAATGATTTTCAATTTAACAATGAGTGGTTTTTACAGGTCAAAGGGACAGCTATGGGGAAGCGTTTCTCTCCAGCCTATGCCAACATCTATATGGCTGAGTGGGAGGAGGGTGCCTTGGCACGGTGCACTAAGAAACCCATTGCCTACATAAGGTACTTGGATGACATTTGGGGAATCTGGGGGGACTCCCGGGAAGACTTTGATCTCTTCCTAAAAACTCTAAATGACCAACATCCCTCAATTAACCTTACGGCACAGATTAGCGAAAGGGAAATAAATTTTCTCGATACGACCACATTTAAGGGATCGGAATTTAATACAACGGGGAAGTTGGACGTACGAGTTTTTTTCAAACCCACAGACACTCATGCGTTATTAGACAAACAGAGTTTTCACCCTAAACACACATTTAAGGGGTTGATCTACTCACAACTCTTGAGATTCGAAAGAATTTGCACTCGTTCAGAGGACAGGGAAGAAGCAACCAAAGTTTTGTTCAAGGCATTACGACAACGGGGCTATTCCCGGTCATTTCTTCGTAGGGTCAGACTACAGGCAAGGGGAACGGTTAGGGGAGGAGAGACATAAGGTGGTTTCGGCCTTTAAAAGAAATCCAAATTTAAAAGAATTGTTGGTGAGTACTAAAATGCGGACTAGGTCCTCTCGCTCAGCCAGGAGATCAGTAGGGGTAATAACAGACTCTCAGAAGAAAGAACATTTTTTCATTCAAACAGGCAAGGATTTATCTACGCGGAATGCGGTCTACTGCGTCAGCTGTGTGGCGTTATGTATGTGGGACAGACTCGGAATGATGTCAGGAGCAGATTGCATTCCCACCACTATAACATCACACACAACCCTTTTGGTGATCCTGAAAGGGGGATCCTTCCATCTGTGGTCCCTTCTCAAGGTTTCTCATTTTCCCCTGGCAGGGGTTTTTTGAGTTTTTCCTTGCCCTTTTGGGAGCTTATGATCAGGGGATGCTTTGAGAATCATTGTCAATTTTGGCTATGTGAAGCCCTTTGAGACTGTTTGTGATTCAGGGCTATACAAATAAACTTGACTTGACTTGACAACCAGAAGCGTAACACTCACGTAGTGCGCCATTTCCGCCGGCACGGGTTGCATAACTTGAGCATACGGGTTTTAGAGAGCTGTGCGGGCTGGACACAAAGAGATAGGGATAACGTGGAGATGAGATGGGTTAAGAGTTTGAAAACTAAATATCCACAAGGACTCAATTTGACAACAAAGGAAGCGGAAAACACTTGAATATCTGGGTTAAAATAGAAATTCTAGTGGCACGTTTAAGAAAATTTAAAAGGAATGCCCTCCCAAAACGATATATAGAAATTAGGGAAAATATCATAATAGTTCCTTGGTTTATGTTCTGGTGGGGTGTGTGTTTTTTTTGGTGTGTTGGGAGACGGCTGAAAAGAGATTGGACCGGGACTGAAAGTGAATGAGGAACTTAGCCCGGACAGGAGTATGACATTGTATGTCACGTCTGGGGGCTTCTGACACTTTCCATTTAGTCAAAAAGTCTAACTCTGGTTGGCTGGTTTTCCGGACAGCATAAATACAGTGCCCAACTCGGACACCAAATTCTAATCTTCATCGTTATTTGGAATTTACTCTAACATTAAATCCTAGCACCTAATCAATTCACAAAACTTACATAAGTGCAGATTCAGGAAAGAAAAACCTAACCCAAACCCTAATTCTAACCTTGACCCCTGACCCTAACCCTTAGAACCTTATTTTGATTCTAAATGCAATGAGATTCCAGAATGAATTTTAAATCCAACCAAATCTGAAAATTTACGATTAAATTTAATTAAATTACATAACAAAAAATAGGGGGAACTATACTCGAATTATATTTTGGATTTTAAGCAAACTCTAAAATAAAAATAAAAAAAAGAAGGATTTTTCTTCAAACACATAAAAGAAAACATAGTACGTGATAGGACGCTTGAGGGCGCCCTTGTCACACTAAATCGCTGTGGTACAAACAGGGCTCGGTTAGACGCAAATATTAGGGGATTAATGATACCCTTTAAATTCAGAAATAAATACGTTGGAAAACACTATTAAGTGGTATGGAAAGGTTTTTCAACTCTAGACGTGATTCTAATCTGGTTTGTTCTAACGGATACTTTGATTTGCAGAATGGTTGACGGAGGGTTGCCATGACGCAATGGGGTGTGTGGAACTTCCGGATTGGCTAGTATTGACTAGCTACGTTGTATACGGCTATTGACTCCGAATGCAAAGTCGGATTAAGGTGAGGGAGTGTTTTTTACGGACAGAGGGGACCGGGTGGTGCAAGTAAACAATACTGATCTAAATGGATTTTATTATGGTGACTGCGAGGGGTAAGTTTAATAATATCATTGTATAAAGGGGGCCGCCATGACCTTTCGCAAGGGCTTATGGGTACTTCCTGGTTGCTAATGCTTGTTAGCTGCAGTACGCGCAGGACGATATCGCCCCAAATAGGTAACTACTTCAATGATCGGTATTAAATTGGTGGATAAATGGGACCGGGTATCAATAAAGGAACGTTGTCAAGAGGTGGAATTAAAATGTATTTGATTCTTATTAATTACGGAACGTTTTCGGTAATATTAGTGTCTAGGGGAGACGCCATTGGGCTTTGCTGGGGCTTATGGGTACTACCGCATTGCTAACGCTCATAACATTAGCTACGATACGCTTATAGTGATTTCGTTACAAATATACGATCGTATTAATGTTATAAATTAATTCTACGAATGAATGAGATCGGGTAACACACTTTAATAATACCAGGGGGTTTAGGAGAATTTTTATTCCATATTGATCGTTTATTTGGGTGAGGTGAGGTTTTGGAAGATACGAGCATTACAGAAAAAAGAGCCGCCAGAGTAATTGACAGGAGTTTACGAGTATTTCCGGGGGGCGGGGCTTAGGGCGATCGCGATTTACGTAGATGAATGTATTTTTAAATATATGATTTGATTTAGATTATGAATTCAATTTACATTTAAATGTTTCACGACTAACCCAATTAAACGGTACCAATAGGTTTTACCGATTTTTTTAGTGCTTATCACTTAGATGTGGTAACGTGATTGGATGACGAGAGCCGTCAGTTGCTTCGCTGAGGCTCGTGGGGGGTGGCGTTCGGCGGTGGCACTGTGACTCAGGAGAGTGGCACTGGGGAAGACCTTCTTTCCAGGTAAGTTGTAAGATTCTTCCGATTCTTTTGAGAGAAACAGGTGAACCCTTTTTAATCGTTAAAGCTACGTTATGCGGTACTACGCTATGGTAGACTTTATTGGGATAGGATATGCGGGAGTATGCTAAGCTAAAAGAGAACGAAAAGAAAAGAAAGAAAATATTAAATTGCCGGATGAATGGGACCGGATATCAGTAAAGGAACGGGTTCAAGAGGTGGAATTGAAATTTATTGGATCCTTATTAATTTATGGAACGGCTTTGGTAATATTAGTGTCTAGGGGAGAGGCCATTGGGTTTTACTGGGACTTACGTGTACTTCCGCAGATCTAACGCTCATAACATTAGCTACGATACGCTTACGGGGATTTGGTTACAAATATACGATCGTATTAATGTTATAAATTAATTCTACGAATGAAGGGGATCGGGTAACACACTTTAATAATACCAGGGGATTTAGGATAATTTTATTCCATTTTGATCGTTTATTTGGGTGAGGTTTTTGGAAGATAGGGGGATTACAGAAAAAAGAGCCGCCAGAGTGATTGACAGGAGTTTACGAGTATTTCCGATTTACGTAGATGAATGTATGATTTGATTTAGATTATGAATTCAATTTACATTTAAATGTGGCACGACTAACCCAATTAAACGGTACCAATAGGGGTTGCCGGAATTTTTTAGTGCTTGTCAGTTAGAGGGTGGAACGTGATTGGATGACGAGAGCCGTCAGTTGCTTCGCTGAGGCTCGTGTGGGGGGGCGTTCGGCTGTGACTCCGGAGAGTGGCACTGGGGAAGACCTTTTTTCCAGGTAATGTGTAAGATTTTTCAGATTCTTTGAGAGAAACAGGTGAAACCTCTTTTAATTGTTAAAGCTACGTTATGTTGTACTACGCTATGCTAGACTTTACTGGGATGGGATATGCGGGAGTATGCTAAGCAAAACTATACCAGGTTCGCCCTAAACTATGTTTTACCGCCATACAAAGGAATACAAAGGTTGTGTATGTATGTTTAATGGTTGAACAAATCAGTACAACAAAAGGACTAAAAGACTGACCAATTGATTTACGCTGTCTGCGTTAAAGCTGGACAGTTGACTAGACAAATACTGAAATTTCGATTGAGGAGGTAGACACACTCCGGGGCTTGATCGACCCCGGTGGGGCATCCCTTTGGCGAGGGTGTCTGGTGATAATGGCCGAAACACTCTGAGACCCCAAGGTCCACTACTGATGAGGTGTCTACAAAATTCTGACATTCAAATTACCCACAACAATGATGACTTAATGGGACCCCTTTTGAAGAAAGCTGTTGGTTGAGTATAGAAACAAGATATTGGGTCAAAAATGCTTCAAGGTTGGTAGACATGATGTGGTCCAAGGGTAGGACTTTGGGTTGCTTTCTTCTCTCACGTCCCGCTGTTTTTCCATCTTGCTGGCCGAGGACCTGGGGGGCGCCTCGGCTGCTCGGGAGAGGTTCTGGTTGAGGTGCAGTCTCACTTCGCCGTCCTTCGTACCCATTCCAGAGTTTGTGCGACTCCGGTTCGGCGAGGTTTGCTGAGGGGGACATGCGGTTAGGGGTTAGGGTTAGGATTGGATTGTGGAGTCAACCCCCTACCAGGGACGGGGAACTGATGTACCCCCTAGCAGAAGAGGACAACGCACGGTCCATCCATCCGTGGCCATACCTCGCCACCCGCTCCCGCCCCCGGGTTGCAGGCTGGCGCTGTCGCCCCCTACGGACAACTGTCCATTCCCCGTTGTAATTAAATGACATATTAATTTTTGGACTTCAAATTTTTATTATGTCTTATTTATATATTTTTAATTTTCAAATTTCAAAGATATACAAATGAGTGGGTAAAATTTGAATTTTTAGACTTTTTATTCTAAAACCAATTATCAAATGTCTATTTTTTTTAACAAGTTTTTGTGTCCAAATTGTCAGAATTTAGCAACGTATTTTATTGCAATGAAATAAAATAAATGATTTGTAAATAACTGTAAATAAAATAAACAGTAAATTGTTAAATCGACTGTAAATAGTAAATTATTGAATTGAATGTAAATAGTAGTGTGCCTTAACAACGTTTCGGCTATACTAAGCCTTCTTCAGGTCTGGCACACCCGTATTGAATGAAATATTTTTGTTTCTCATAGGGTACAACGATGTGTCTTGCTCGAAATCCGAATTCGTACTGAAGGCCTTTTGTCTTGCGAGTTCTTTTTATTAAATCTTTTTGGTTTTTCAAAATTTCGTTCTAGAAACGTAACATGTTTTAGCTTGTATTTGCGTTTTCCAATTGACTTTAATAATATACTAGTCTTCTTATTAGGTTTAAACGAAATAATTACAATTAGTCAAATTGAAATTGTATATTTCTATTTTTTTTTTTTCTCCAGGGGTCCAGGGTGCAAGATTGCGGTTCCAACTGCAGGAAAGTAGTTCCATCTACAGGTAAGTAGTGAAGGTAGGTGTATATTTTTATTTTATTTTATGTATTTCTTTTGTGGGTGAGGTTGGGGTTAGGGTTGGGGTTAGAGTTGGGGTTGGGTGGGGTTGGGTTAGGGTGGGGTTGGGGCTAGGCTAGGGTTAGGGTGGGGTTGGGGTTAGGATAGGACTGGGGTTAGGGTAGGTTTAGGGTAGGAACCCGATAGGGTCTAGGATTGACCTTTACGCCTGCTGAGATGGCATTTCAAGGCTAGGGTTAGGGTTAGGAAGAGGAGGTACTCTGCCTTGACTCCGCCGATGTGTTGAAGACCCTGAGGAGAGTCAACCCTCGTAAGGCCCCTGGCCCCGACAACATTCCTGGGCGTGTGTTCAGGGAATGTGCAAGTCAGCTGGCTGGGGTCATCACAGACTTTTTTAACACCTCGCTGGGCCAAGCCACAGTGCCAGCGTGCTTTAAGACTGCCTCCATCATTCCGGTGCCGAAGAAACCTCAAATCACCTCATTTAATGATTACCGGCCTGTTGCACTGACTCCGGTCATGATGAAGTGCTTCGAAAGGCTGTCTCCTCCGTTCTTCACCTGAGCCTGGCTCACCTGGAGGAGAAGAACACCCATGTGCGGATGCTGTTCCTGGACTTCAGCTCAGCGTTTAACACCATCATCCCACAGCATCTAGTAGGAAAATTGGAACACCTGGGCTTCAACACCCCCCTTCGCAACTGGCTGCTAGACTTCCTCACCAACAGACCTCAGTCAGTCCGGCTCGGACAGAACACCTCTGATGTCATCACCCTCGGCAGAGGCTCCCCTCTGGGCTGCGTCCTGAGCCCCCTGCTGTTCACCCTGATGACACACGACTGCGTCCCCAGGTTCACCACCAATCACATTGTGAAGTTCGCAGACGACACAACGGTGGTGGGGCTCATCAGAGACAACAACGACCTGGACTACAGAGAGGAGGTGGAGCGGCTGGTGGGCTGGTGCAGAGACAACAGCGTGATCCTGAATGTGGAGAAGATGAAGGAGATCATCGTCGACTTCAGGAAAAACCAGCCTCACCACGCTCCACTGATCATCAACAGCTCAGCTGTGGAGGTGGTCAGCAGCACCAAATTCCTGGGGGTCCACATCACAGAAGACCTCACCTGGACTATGAACACTACGGCACTGGTCAAGGGGGCACAGAAGCGCTTGTACTTCCTGCGGAGGATGAGGAGAGCCCACCTGCCCCCACCCATCATGAGGACGTTCTACAGGAGCACCATAGAGAGCATTCTGACAAGCTGACTCTCTGTGTGGTGTGGAGGCTGCACCGCCTCCGATTGGAAGAACGTGAGGAGAGCGGTGAGGACAGCAGAGAGGATCATAGGTGCTCCTCTTCCCTCCATTCAGGACATTTCATCTCAGCGCTGCATGTCCCGTGCCCGTAACATCATCAATGACCCATCACACCCCCACCATGGACTGTTCTCCCTGCTGCCCTCTGGGAAGAGGTTTCGCAGCATCCGCTGCAGGTTCACCAGGTTCTGCAACAGCTTTTTCCCTGCTGTCATCAGACTGTTGAACACTAGAACTGTTGAGCTCTAAACTGAACTCTGCATCACACATTCACAGAACTGTACTTTATGACACTACGGACCTCTATCTTGCACTATCTCGCACTACCAACTTTACTGAACTTGTGTAAACCCTTTAAATAGAAGTTTAATACATGGTTTAGCATTCCTCTGCACACTCTTGAATACTGTTTTGCCTACTTGCACTATTGCATAATTAGCACTGCTGCACTTTATACTTACCGTATTTGCCGGTGTACAGGTCGACTCGGTGTATAAGTCGACCCCCTAAAATTCGACGGAAATTTACGATTTTATGATATATCCTTTGTATAAGTCGAGCTCAATTGTTGCATTATATTAAACTTCAAAATTCAATATGCGAAATTTATTGACGAAATGTGTTCAAATTCCGGGAGGCCGTGCGCATGCGGCTGTTTATAAGCACCGTGGAGGAGATCGTGGCCGGCGAGCTCGCGCACGCCGCCCGGCACCAACGGGAGGCCGGAAATAGCTCCAAGCCAAGCGGATCGGCACTTTATAAGCACCGCGGAGGAGATCGCGGCGCCTCATTGGACTTCCAGCGGCCGGCGAGCTCGCGCACCCGCCCGGCACATCCGGGAGGCCGTGCGCACGAGCCAAGTGGCCGAAAATAGCCCCCGCCGAGCGGATCGGCTGTTTATAAGCACCGCGGAGGTGGTCGCGGCGCCTCATTCGACTTCCAGCGGCCGGCGAGCTCGCGCACCCGCCTGGCACATCCGGGAGGCCGTGCGCACGAGCCAAGTGGCCGAAAATAGCCCCCGCCGAGCGGATCGACTGTTTATAAGCACCGCGGAGGTGGTCGCGGCGCCTCATTCGACTTCCAGCGGCCGGCGAGCTCGCGCACCCGCCCGGCACATCCGGGAGGCCGTGCGCACGAGCCAAGTGGCCGAAAATAGCCCCCGCCGAGCGGATCGGCTGTTTATAAGCACCGCGGAGGTGGTCGCGGCGCCTCATTCAAATTCCAGCGGCCGGCGAGCTTGCGCACCCGCCCGGCACATCCGGGAGGCCGTGCGCACGAGCCAAGTCGCCGAAAATAGCCCCCGCCGAGCGGATCGGCTGTTTATAAGCACCGCGGAGGTGGTCGCGGCGCCTCATTCGACTTCCAGCGGGCCGCGCACTCGCGCACGCCGCCCGGTTCAAATTTTCTAAGTGCAACGCACAATGAGATGCATGAGAAACGGCCTTGGTTACCATCACATTTGAAGCGATGAATACGAAGTTAAATTTTATGACTCGGTGTATAAGTCGAGGTCGATTTTTTTCGGTCGATTTTGGATCGAAAAAGGTCGACCAATACACCGGCAAATACGGTATTTGTAATATATATATATATACAGTATATGTATATATATATATTTTCATAAGATATGTTACTTCTATTCAACTGCAATATCACTACTTTGTTGTAAGCCGTATGCAACGAAATTTCGTTTTGTATGCACCATGTGCTGGAGGAAAATCAAAGATGGAGAGATCCAGCCACTGAATGCATGTCCCGTGCCCGTAACATCATCAATGACCCATCACACCCCCACCATGGACTGTTCTCCCTGCTGCCCTCTGGGAAGAGGTTTCGCAGCATCCGCTGCAGGTTCACCAGGTTCTGCAACAGCTTTTTCCCTGCTGTCATCAGACTGTTGAACACTAGAACTGTTGAGCTCTAAACTGAACTCTGCATCACACATTCACAGAACTGTACTTTATGACACTACGGACCTCTATCTTGCACTATCTCGCACTACCAACTTTACTGAACTTGTGTAAACCCTTTAAATAGAAGTTTAATACATGGTTTAGCATTCCTCTGCACACTCTTGAATACTGTTTTGCCTACTTGCACTATTGCATAATTAGCACTGCTGCACTTTATACTTATTTGTAATATATATATATACAGTATATGTATATATATATTTTCATAAGATATGTTACTTCTATTCAACTGCAATATCACTACTTTGTTGTAAGCCGTATGCAACGAAATTTCGTTTTGTATGCACCATGTGCAGACAAGATGACAATAAAGTTTGTCTAAGTCTAAGTCATGTCAGGTCAGCTGTCTGGAGAGAGAGAGAAGTCAGGACCTGCGGGCGGAGCACCACCGTGCCACCGCCGCCATGACGGAACTCAAAAGCAAACTCCATGAGGAGAAGCAGAAAGAGTTAACCGTTACCAGGGAGACATTACTGCGGCAGCTTGAAATGGAGCTGATGAGAGTGATCAAAATCAAAGATGGAGAGATCCAGCCACTGAATGCCTTGGTCCTCAGCCTGAGGGACGGCTCCATGGACAAGGTGATCCGCTCAATCCGTGTCTGACTATCCGCACGCCACGTCGGGCTCCGATGCGGCCGCTACCGTATTGTGTAGCTTGTCCCCAGTAAGCGTTGCGGCGCTCCGTTGCGGTCTCAACGGCCCGGTGTGGCGCAATGTCTGCTCAGGTGAGGAGCGGGGGCGCTTTGCTGGCGGAGGTGGAGGAGACGCGGCGGTGTCGGGAGACCGAGCGGTGTCTACTCCACCAGGAGTGCGGAAGAAGCCCTGGCAGCGGCCCAGCAGGCCTGGCAGTCCCGAGCGGCCGAGCTCCGATCGGCTCGTCACCAGCATCGGGAGGAGCTGAGCCGAACCAAGAGAGACTGCGAGAGGGAGATCCGCCGACTGGTAGGACTGATCAGATGCGCGGTGCGTGGCTATGTTCCCAATTTCGTTGTATACCTGCAGTGCAATGACACCTAAGGCATTCTATTCTATTTCACAAGAAGAAAACGTCCGGTTGCTCGCTTCGCTTTTGTCACAGCAATGGTGTTCTAGTCGATTCAAGATAAAATTCGTCCGGTTGCTCTCTTTGTTTTTGTCACAATTCTGGCAAATGAGTTTGCCCGCCTGCCTGAGCGCTCCCCGTTTGTACATCCAGATGGATGAGATCAAGCTGAAAGACAGAGCGGTTAGTGTTTTGGATAAAGCCCTGGGGCCGGCCGCGTCCACCGCCTTCAGCTGCAGACTCAGGCTGCCGAGCACCAGATCGCTGCCCTGAGGGATTCCCAAAGGGCGGGCCTAAACTACCCTGGAAGTGGGGTCAACGGCGCTACTAGCAATCCTCTTCATAGCTTAAGCCACCTCATCACACACTTGCAGTACGCATGACTTAGTTCGTTGCTGGAGGAAGGTAGCACAAAAACAGTTATGAACTTTGAACGAGTGGTTGTGTGTGTGTGTTGCGGGGCGTTTTCAGTCTCAGGAGGATCGGGATACGCGAAGGTTTCATCTGAAAATTGCTGAGCTCAGCGCAGTCATCAGGAAACTGGAGGATCGAAACGCCCTGCTTTCTGAAGAGCGCAATGAACTGGTAATTTATTGACGGCACGCTTGAAGGTTTGCGCTACGTTTGATGCGCGCCATCCAGCGAGGCACCCATTGCGCTTGCTTATTAGTTGAGCGGCGCGGCGAGTCGGTTGCCTGGTAGATGTCTTTTATTGGGAGCCAAAGCCACGATTCCGTTCAAACCGATGCAAAAGGAATGGATACGTTCTGGCCCGCGTGTTGTGCGTCTTTCACATCCCGCACTTCATGCTTGCAGCTAAAGCGACTGAGAGAAACAGAAAGCCAGTTTCTGCCACTCCTGTACAAAAACAAACGCCTGAGCAGGAAGAATGAAGAACTCTCGCTGGTGCTGTGTCGCCTTGAAAACAAAGTGCGCTTTGTCACCCAGGAAAACGAGGAGATGGCAAGCTTGGTAAGTCGACGCGGACAACGGCGGCGTGCCAACAGAGTCCACTGCATTTGTGTTCCACAGAGAAGGCCTAGTTCGCGCAATGACCTGGACCGCGGTTGCGGCCAGCAGGACGGTGAAATGGAGTTCCTTCAAGTTGTGGAGCAGCGGCATATCATCGACGACTTGTCCAAGGTCTTCAGGCAGGCGACTCGGTGCACGTACGGCAGCGCCGCGCTCGCTCGCTGTCGCCAGGAAACCAAAGCTTGGCCGGCGGCCGCCATCCAAAAAATTGGCCCCTTAAATTCCGAGCTTTCAAGCAGGAGCATTGTGCGCACGCGTTTGAACACGCTTTAGACTTGTTTTGCCGTTTTCAGCAGCTCAAAGCTCCCGTTTTATCAGCGCCTTTGCCACTCGCTGTGCGCTGAAAACGACGGACTGCTCAGCCCGTCAACCATGAGCCGCGAGCGCGACGTCATTGTCCGTAGGCAGCTAGTGGCAAAATGCACCCTGTTAGAGTTGCGCTCGCTCCAACTTATTTTGCAAGAACCACACGGGAGACAAGTAAGTTCTTTTGGACACCTGCAGGTGGAGAGTCCATCCGTTGTACGCATGAAGTCTGACTCTCGGCTCCTGCACGAGCATTTTTATTAAGAGAAACAGGGTGGGTGTAAGAGTGGATTGGATAGAGAAAGCCCTTGACCTCTAGTCAAAACATAGCAAGGGGTGTTTTACGACTTTGTGTAGGAAGGGATAAGCGATAGGGATAAATAAGGGATAAATAATATTATTTATTACAGGTTGCAGTCAAAGTCAAAGCAACATAATCATACGATAAAGATAATCTGGAAAACCCTGACACACCCTGTAGTTGTCACTTTTGGAAAAGACGAGCGTCCCTCCAATCATCGCCGGTGACGTGTTTTTCAGGCTCTGGAGACAGGAGCTCATGTCAGAAATGTCATCGTGTTCGTTCCCTTTGCATCCAAAGAATCTCAAAGGCGGATTATTTGTGTCGACAGGAGAGAGATTTGCTGCTACGATACCGACGTCGAGAATCTCTGAGGAGGAACAAAGCGTGAGGTCCTGCAAGGTGAGTCTGTTTGTTTGCGGCTGCTTGGTGTTGCGCAAGATGAAATGGCCTTTTTCTCGCTATCGTTCCTCTCGTCGATTCATTGTGAGGTGTCGCTTCAGTTTGTTCAGAGAGATGTTTGCTTCCGCGCCCGCAGGTCATCGAAACATTTTACGGCTACGACGAAGACGTGTTGGTGGACTCGGACGGATCGTCCTTGTCTTTTCACACCGACAGAACCCCCGACACGGAACCCGAAGAGGTAGCCCGCCATTTCTGCCAGCGTATTGGCGCCAAACATTCCTCTTCAGCCTGGAATCGGACTCGTCTTTGCGTCGCGGGTGCTTTGTCGCCGGTCTAACTGATTCTGGTACTGGTGCTGTGTTGCATTGGTGTGTGCATGAGGAGGCGGAGCTTCGCTACCGCCAGCTGACGCAAGAATATCAAGCGCTGCAATGAGCCTACGCTCTGCTAGCCCAGACCAGCGGAGGGGACTACGACGCCGAGAAGGAGATCAAGGTGGCGCCCCTTCCCGTAACCCCCGGCCGGGTCGCAGCCTCCCCGTTCTCACCCAGCCTCGGGTGTTCTCTGGTCTGAAAGGAGGAGGAGGAGCCTCCCTCCTCCTCCTTTCAGACCAGAGAAAAGCTGATGGTAGTGTAAAACGCACCTCTTTCAATAAGGTGCCCCCGGCTTCCCGGTAACGGGTTTGTCTTAGCCGGGTTCGGAGATTTGTCCGTAATCTAACCACCCGAGTTAAATTAACTCCACCGGAATCAATCTAATTTCTGTACGACGCCAATCCCTCTCAAGTCACCCTAAGCTCGAGCCGAGTAACTCAATTCGAGGCAAGACTTCGAAGTGACCGCATCGTAATGATGGCTCCCCGTTAGTGTTTGAAGTTCTTATTTTGTTACGGATATTTTTTAGATGTCTTTGTTAAGACCTCAGGGATTCGTTTGTATAGCGCACCCAAGCACTAGTTTTGCCGAAGTAAATGTTGATATGGGTCCGTTCCACTTGGTCGCTCATGCAGCGAGCCGACCAACTTTTTTATTCGAAAGAGAATCAAATTAAAAAAAGTGTGACAATAATAGCATTTAAGAAGAAAATTAAAGCACTTTAGATTATTAATTCTAACTTCCTATACGTAGATCTAGCACTTAACCGTCGGAGTTCTTCACCCCACTTAATTGCTTTAAAAAGAATAACAACTTTCTTAAACCGGATAAAAATGTCTTACTCTATTTAGATTTGCCCAATAATTAATTTGGAAGGCAAGTCTATTTTTTGATCGTGTCCCATTTCACTTTTGACGCGGCCCGACAAATTTAGGAACTGGGCCGCGCCCGACGGACAATCGAAATACTTTTATCCTCCACTAACTCTAATGATTTATTTTAACCATCGTCGTTATGTTATTTAAAAGTACATTTTCAACCGAATTCACTTTTAACGATATCCACTCTTCCCTTAAATATTTACGAAAGTTATTTAATTCTCTAACTTGCTCGGAGTTACTTTTTCCGCGGCCCGTCAAAAAGGGGAAGCGGGCCTGAGCCTTTCAAATAGTTAAATAACTTTCCGTTCTACACAAAACCAATAATCCGATTTAAACACCTCCGTTAATTTTTTCAGACGAAACAACCTTTCGAACGGATCGAAATTCACCCGTGGCTCAAATAACTACGGAAGTTATTCAAGTCTCTAACTTGTTCGGAGTTATTTTTTACGCGGCCCGTCAAAAAGGGGAAGCAGGCCTGAGCCTTTCAAATGGTTAAATAACTTTCCGTTCTACACAAAACCAATAATCCGATTTAAACACTTTTGTTAATTTATTCAGACGAAACAAACTTTCGAACGGATCAAAATTCACTCGTGGCTCAAATAACTACGGAAGTTATTCAAGTCTCTAACTTGTTCGGAGTTATTTTTTACGCGGCCCGTCAAAAAGGGGAAGCGGGCCTGAGCCTTTCAAATAGTTAAATAACTTTCCGTTCTACACAAAACCAATAATCCGATTTAAACACTTCCGTTAATTTATTTTATTTAAATCGGCCCCAAACCATCGGTTGCATATTCAGTACAAATCCGCGCACAACGAAGTAATATACAAAACACATTTATTGAAGAAACATGGAATAGAATTACAAATCTCAATTACTCCAGAAACCGAACAATTTCACTCACTGATACCCGTGTTAATAAAATCATTCAATCCCAGAACAATTCGACTGCAAAACACAGTTCATGAAAGAGGGAAGAGGTAAATACCAGCTGGGTGCTATTTTTGGTGGAAGCAAAGTCGAGTGATCAATTCGATCTTACTTCTAAAATCCATATTAGAGAAACAGGCTGGCCTCGAGGGAGCCGGCGGCCCGATGACTATTCCCCCCTCTCGCTAAAATACATAAAAACGGTAAACCCTCACCTATTTCTCCTGTAAAGTTGTCCAGTCCAATTTTTGGGAGTAAATCCAAGTTAATTTCAGTCTAGCGATCCTGCGTCTCACACAAAGATCTTCGGGACTTTGGAAAAAAATCTTGAAACTCCTCCGGGCTTCTTCACGTATGAGCGCTCTTTTGGGGGAAAAAAGCCCTAAAGCTGTCCCTGCAGGACTTTTTATAGACTTCTCTGTCCCCCCCTCCCCTTTCTTTGTCCTATACCTTCCCTATAGGGTAAGACTGCCCAGTTTTCCCACACCTATAGAATGAACTGGTCAGTTTTCCCACGCCTACTATAGGGTAGTAGTGCCCCGTTTTCTTCCCACGCTTGGACATCTGTGGCCTTCAGCAGCTGTTTTCGCCCTGACCACACAGTACTTTCCACCAAATGCACAGCTAGCCCCTGGTAAAACCTTTCACTTCCCCTTTTCTTCTCTTCCTGTTCCATGAAAATAACTGTTAGGTTCAGATTCAGCAAAAGGATCAGCAGACAAAACCAGTGAGACAGAATGTTGATCTTTTCTCGCGAGGAGAGCATCCAGACTTACAGCAATCCAAAATACACTAAAGGTCTTGTTTACACTCCTCTCTTTTTATTCAGGAATGCCCTACCTACAATGTGAGACTAGCCCCTGATAGGTGGGGGGGAAAGCGTGGGCTTTGTCTCATGAGAGAATAAACGAGATTCTATGTGAAACTAGAAGTCGCAAGGATAAAATGTTATGGGAAACAAAGTAGTCATGTGAAAAGAGTGCATAGACAAAATGACATCAACAACTTTCTTGGATTCCCAGATGTGTAGAAGGTCAGGAAGCTCCAGACAGCATCGTTTGACTTGTTGTGGACTAGGTGATGTCTGCAAGAAGAAACAGCAAGCATTCTGCGCAATAACTTTATTAATAAGTACTCATTAGGGAACGCATGATAACATATATATACAATTTATCTAACAATAACTTTTTAAAGTTACGCTTCAATTAACTCTGAAATAAAAATCCAAACCCTTGACCTACTTCTCTAAACAATTTAGGTCACGCCACTATTCTCATAGTGACGGGTCTCTTGATCGAATTGACAAATAATATTGCTTAAAGCGGTTACAGAATACATTTTTAGCCAAGCAAAGAAATCAAAAAATAAAAATCACATTTGTGCTTCTCCAAACAATTTATGTCACGCCACTATTCTCATAGTGACGGGTCTCTTGATCGAATTGACAAAGAATATTGCTTAAAGCGGTTACAGAATACATTTTTAGCCAAGCAAAGAAATCAAAAAATAAAAATCACATTTGTGCTTCTCCAAACAATTTATGTCACGCCACTATACTCATAGTGACGGGTCTCTTGATCGAATTGACAAATAATATTGCTTAAAGCGGTTACAGAATACATTTTTAGCCAAGCAAAGAAATAAAAAAATAAAAATCACATTTGTGCTTCTCCAAACAATTTATGTCACGCCACTATTCTCATAGTGCCGGGTCTCTTGATCGAATTGACAAATAATATTGCTTAAAGCGGTTACAGAATACATTTTTAGCCAAGTAAAGAAATCAAAAAATAAAAATCACATTTGTGCTTCCATGCGTGACTCACACTCTGACACCGTGTTCCTCTTTTATTTCTATTTTAACTGGCTTAGCTTATTCTGGCCCCTCTTTTGGTCTCACGTTTTGGTCTGGCGCCATCTTTTGGACAAATTTGGAATTTCAACTCTGCCAATTTATTCCTGTGAACAATCCATATTCTACCATTTGCACCATCTCTACCCCCCATGTTACATGACAACTTCGAAGTGACCGCATCGTATTGATGGCTCCCCGCTAATGTTTTTGTATTATGTTACGGATATTTTTAGATGTCTTTGTTAAGACCTCAGGGATTCGTTTGTATAGCGCACCCTAGCACTAGTTTTGCCGAAGTAAATGTTGATATGGGTCCGTTCTACTTGGTCGCTCAAGCAGCGAGCCGACCAACTTTTTTATTCGAAAGAGAATCGAATTAATAAAAGTGTGACAATAATAGCATTTAAGGAGAAAATTAATGCACTTTACGTTAATTCTAACTTATATGTAGATCTAGCACTTAACTGTCGGAGTGCTTCACCCCACTTGATTGCTTTAAAAAGAATAACTCTCTTAAAACGAATAAAAATGTCTTACTCTGTTTAGATTTGCCCAGTAATTAATTTGGAAGGCAAGTCTATTTTTCGATCGGGTCCTGTTTAACTTTTGACGCGGCCCGACAAAATTAAGAACTGGGCCGCGCCCGACGGACAATCGAAATACTTTTATCCTTTACCAACTCAAATAATCTATTTTAACCATCGTCGTTATTTTATTTAGAGGAAGTAAATTTTCAAACGAATTCACTTTTAACGAAATTCACTCTTCCCTTAAATATCTACGAAAGTTATTTAATTCTCTAACATGTTCGGAGTTACTTTTTACGCGGCCCGTCAAAAGGGGAAACGGGCCTGCGCCCTTCAAATAATTAAATTACTTTCAGTTCTACACCAAACCAATAATCCGATTCAAACACTTCCGTTAATATATTCAGACGAAGCAAACTTTCAAACGGATTGAAATTCACTCGTGTCTCAAATAACTACGAAAGTTATTCAATTCTCTAAAATTGTCTGATGTTACTTTTATTTATTACGGTCCTATGTTATACCATAATAACCCCCCGCACATTAATCAAATTGTCAAATCAACCCCGAACCATCGATTGCACATTCAGTACAAATCAGCGCACAACGAAGTAGATGAATATACACAACACATTTATTGAAGAAACATGAAATAGAATTACAAATCTTAATCACTCCAGAAACCGAACAATTTCACCCACTGATACCCGTGTTAATAAAATCATTCAATCCCGGAACAATTCGATTGCAAAACACAGTTCATGAAAGAGGGAAAAAGTAAATACCAGCTGCGTGCTATTTTTGGTGGAAGCAAAGTCGAGTGATCAATTCGATCTTACTTCTAAAATCCAAATTGGAGGAACAGACTGGCCTCGAGGGGACCGGCGGCCCGATGACTTTTCCCCACCCTTGCTAAAATACAGAAAATTCGTTCCCCTCACGTAGTTTCTCCTGCAAAGTTGTCCAGTCCAATTCTTTGGAGTAAATTCAAGTTAATTTCAGACCAGCGATCCTGCGTCTCACACAAAGATCTCGGGCTTCTTCACGTATGAGCGCTCTTTGGGGGAAAAAGCCCCGTAGCTGCCCCTGCAGAACTTATTATAGACTTCTCTGTCCCCCCCCCCTTTCTTTCTTCTATACCCTCCCTATAGGGTAAGACTGCCCAGTTTTCCCACGCCCCTATAGAATAAAACTGGTCAGTTTTCCCACGCCTCCTATAGGGTATGATTGCCCAGTTTTCCCACGCTCGGACACCTGTTGCCTTCAGCAGCTGTTTCCGCCCTGACCACGCATTACTTTCCACCAAATGTACAGCTAGCCCCTGGTAAAACCTTTCACTTCCCCTTTTCTTCACTTCCTGTTTCATGAGAATAACTTTTTAAAGTTACGCTTCAATTAACTCTGAAATAAAAATCCAAACCTTTGATCTATTTCTTTAAACAATTTATGTCACGCCACTATTCTCATAGTGACGGGTCTCTTGATCGAATTGACAAAGAATATTGCTTAAAGCGGTTACAGAATACATTTTTAGCCAAGCAAAGAAATCAAAAAATAAAAATCACATTTGTGCTTCTCCAAACAATTTATGTCACGCCACTATACTCATAGTGGCGGGTCTCTTGATCGAATTGACAAATAATATTGCTTAAAGCGGTTACAGAATACATTTTTAGCCAAGCAAAGAAATAAAAAAATAAAAATCACATTTGTGCTTCTCCAAACAATTTATGTCACGCCACTATTCTCATAGTGCCGGGTCTCTTGATCGAATTGACAAATAATATTGCTTAAAGCGGTTACAGAATACATTTTTAGCCAAGCAAAGAAATCAAAAAATAAAAATCACATTTGTGTTTCCATGCGTGACTCACACTCTGACACCGTGTTCCTCTTTTATTTCTATTTTAACTGGCTTAGCTTATTCTGGCCCCTCTTTTGGTCTCACGTTTTGGTCTGGCGCCATCTTTTGGACAAATTTGGAATTTCAACTCTGCCAATTTATTCCTGTGAACAATCCATATTCTACCATTTGCACCATCTCTACCCCCCATGTTACATGACAACTTCGAAGTGACCGCATCGTATTGATGGCTCCCCGCTAATGTTTTTGTATTATGTTACGGATATTTTTAGATGTCTTTGTTAAGACCTCAGGGATTCGTTTGTATAGCGCACCCTAGCACTAGTTTTGCCGAAGTAAATGTTGATATGGGTCCGTTCTACTTGGTCGCTCAAGCAGCGAGCCGACCAACTTTTTTATTCGAAAGAGAATCGAATTAATAAAAGTGTGACAATAATAGCATTTAAGGAGAAAATTAATGCACTTTACGTTATTAATTCTAACTTATATGTAGATCTAGCACTTAACTGTCGGAGTGCTTCACCCCACTTGATTGCTTTAAAAAGAATAACTCTCTTAAAACGAATAAAAATGTCTTACTCTGTTTAGATTTGCCCAGTAATTAATTTGGAAGGCAAGTCTATTTTTCGATCGGGTCCTGTTTAACTTTTGACGCGGCCCGACAAAATTAAGAACTGGGCCGCGCCCGACGGACAATCGAAATACTTTTATCCTTCACCAACTCAAATAATCTATTTTAACCATCGTCGTTATTTTATTTAGAGGAAGTACATTTTCAAACGAATTCACTTTTAACGAAATTCACTCTTCCCTTAAATATCTACGAAAGTTATTTAATTCTCTAACATGTTCGGAGTTACTTTTTACGCGGCCCGTCAAAAGCGGAAACGGGCCTGCGCCCTTCAAATAATTAAATTACTTTCAGTTCTACACCAAACCAATAATCCGATTCAAACACTTCCGTTAATATATTCAGACGAAGCAAACTTTCAAACGGATTGAAATTCACTCGTGTCTCAAATAACTACGAAAGTTATTCAATTCTCTAAAATTGTCTGATGTTACTTTTATTTATTACGGTCCTATGTTATACCATAATAACCCCCCGCACATTAATCAAATTGTCAAATCAACCCCGAACCATCGATTGCACATTCAGTACAAATGAGCGCACAACGAAGTAGATGAATATACACAACACATTTATTGAAGAAACATGAAATAGAATTACAAATCTTAATCACTCCAGAAACCGAACAATTTCACCCACTGATACCCGTGTTAATAAAATCATTCAATCCCGGAACAATTCGATTGCAAAACACAGTTCATGAAAGAGGGAAAAAGTAAATACCAGCTGCGTGCTATTTTTGGTGGAAGCAAAGTCGAGTGATCAATTCGATCTTACTTCTAAAATCCAAATTGGAGGAACAGGCTGGCCTCGAGGGGACCGGCGGCCCGATGACTTTTCCCCACCCTCGCTAAAATACAGAAAAGTCGTTCCCCTCACGTAGTTTCTCCTGCAAAGTTGTCCAGTCCAATTCTTTGGAGTAAATTCAAGTTAATTTCAGACCAGCGATCCTGCGTCTCACACAAAGATCTCGGGCTTCTTCACGTATGAGCGCTCTTTGGGGGAAAAAGCCCCGTAGCTGCCCCTGCAGAACTTATTATAGACTTCTCTGTCCCCCCCCCCCCCTTCTTTCTTCTATACCCTCCCTATAGGGTAAGACTGCCCAGTTTTCCCACGCCCCTATAGAATAAAACTGGTCAGTTTTCCCACGCCTCCTATAGGGTATGATTGCCCAGTTTTCCCACGCTCGGACACCTGTTGCCTTCAGCAGCTGTTTCCGCCCTGACCACGCATTACTTTCCACCAAATGTACAGCTAGCCCCTGGTAAAACCTTTCACTTCCCCTTTTCTTCACTTCCTGTTTCATGAGAATAACTTTTTAAAGTTACGCTTCAATTAACTCTGAAATAAAAATCCAAACCTTTGATCTATTTCTTTAAACAATTTATGTCACGCCACTATTCTCATAGTGACGGGTCTCTTGATCGAATTGACTAACAATATTGCTTTAAGCTGTTACAGAATACATTTTTAGCCAAGCAAAGAAATCAAAAAGTAAAAATCACATTTGTGCTTCTCCAAACAATTTATGTCACGCCACTATTCTCATAGTGTTCAAGTTCAAGTTTACTTTATTGTCAAAAATTCTATGTAACAGGGTTAGCACAGAAGTTTGAAATTGCGTTTGACCAGTCTCCAATGTGCAGTTTAACTAAAAACATTTAAATAAGACATTGACATAAATCTCTTTCTTTCTCACACACACATACACACAACACACAACACACACACACACACACACACAGCTAACTTACTCATACTGAATTTACAATTCTTTCTCTGACATATTCATTCACAACATATACACAAACAATGCACACTTACACATTGCAGTCATTCAAACACTAACATGCTGATAAGACATGTGCAATACTATACAGTAAAATACTCTCTCTCAAATTCACACACACGCACACACACACACACACGGTGCGTAATAAGAGTGTTGACATAATACAGACATAACACACAACCCCCCCCCCCCCCCACACACACACACACACACACAAACATACATACACAGCAGCAGAAGTACAATCAGTGGTCATAGAAGTAAAGTGAAAAAGTGTAGATCTGTATATAAGGTGCAAGAGTAAAGTGCCAAGTGGCATGGTGACTTTGGAATGTTCAAGTGGTTTTCCTCAGTGTGTTCATGAGTCTGATGGCTTGAGGAAAGAAGCTGTTACTCAGTCTGCTTGTGCGGGACCGCAAGTTGCGGTACCGCTTCC
Source organism: Syngnathus scovelli (assembly GCF_024217435.2). Taxonomy (NCBI): domain Eukaryota; kingdom Metazoa; phylum Chordata; class Actinopteri; order Syngnathiformes; family Syngnathidae; genus Syngnathus; species Syngnathus scovelli. The sequence goes on from NC_090866.1 coordinate 1,511,835, forward strand.
CTGATGGTAGAAGGGAGAACAGTCTGTGTGCAGGATGAGTAGTGTCTTTGATGAAGTGTACAGTTCCTGAATGGCTGGAAGGGGTGACCTGATGATCTTTTCTGCTGTCCTCACTGTTAGGGTTTTTCAAAGTATCCTTATCGTATGATTATGTTGGAATGCAACCGGTAATAAATAACCTACCTTGTCTCATCCTACACAAGGTCGTAAAACATCCCCTGATATGTTTTGACTAGAGCACAAGGGTTTCCTTTTCAGTCACTCTCACCCCCGCTCTGTTCCTCCTAATAAATATGCCCTTGCAGGAAGGAGACTTCCCAGATTTCATTCCTGTAGCGAGTGATCTCTCCACCTGCAGGTGTCTAAAAGAACTTGCCTGTCTCCCGTGTGGTTCTTGCAAAATAAGTTGGAGTGAGCAAATCTCTAACATTTTGGTGCCGAAACCCGGGACCTCTCATACCCATCATCTGGCTGACGGAGGACGACGCGCTGTACACCGTCGACGGGCCAGCGTCCACTAGCCGGACCTGGTAAAGAAAGACCTGGGAAGGAAATTCTTCGCTGGGCCAGCATCTTAGGTCTGCTTTCGTCTGACAGAGGTGGATTGACGGGACCCGGCAGTGCAACGAACCAGGGGAAAAGTAAGTTAAAGGCCTGAAGTTGTGTGATTGTGTTGTGTTTGTGAAACGCGTAAAAAACCACAGGTGCACGAGAGATACGGCTTTGGTTTGTCCGAGCTATGAGATACGGCTTTGGTTCGTCCGAGCTATGAGATACGGCTTTGGTTTGTCCGAGCTATGAGATATGGCTTTGGTTTGTCCGAGCTATGAGATACGGCTTTGGTTTGTCCGAGCTATGAGATACAGTTTTGGTTTGTCCGAGCCATGAGAAAAATAAAAAGCGTTTGAGTATGTGTGGTTGAGAGTGTGACTGGTAGGATAAATTGACTAAATAGCAGTTCTAGCATTGATCCACGGCAATAATACAGGCTAGTAATTTGTTGAAAGGTCGATTTAAACCTGCATTGAGGATCCTCAAAGAGTCAAAGAAATAAATAACAATAATAATAATAATAATAATAATAATATTTTTGAGAAAAATAAATTGTATAACCTAAAATTACTAGAATTAAGATGGGAAATAAAAACGGTAAATCTCTACCTCTTGACGGAGATGAGAAGTACATGGCGAGTAGATTTCTTAATTGTATGCAATATATGCCGAAGTGGAAGAAAAAGTATGGAGTAGAAGGGAAGTTGAGAGTTGAAGTGTGGAAGATAGTAGTTGATGTTTTAGAAGAGAGTGTGGATAAAAAGAAAAATGGACTGAAAAAGAAAAGAAAAGAGAGAGAATTGGATTGTGCTAAAATGTGGTTGAAAGCTTCACAAGAGAGAAAAGAACAAATCCAAAAGACAAAAGATAGAAAGATGAAAGGTGATGAGGCTGAGACTATGTTTGTCAAGCCGGAAGACAATGAGGCCGCAGTGCGCAGGCGCACTGCCGCGGCCATGACTCCAGCCGAAACTGAAGGCGCAGCTCAAGCAGAGGAGCAAAAGGGGCCTTCCGCTCGTACGCAAAACTTGTATCCAAGCTTAACAAACCTGCAGCCCCCCCCCCCATATAACAGCAAAAGAAGTCAGGGTCACATTATTAGAAGTCCTGTACAAACAAGAAGTTTGACCACTGCTGCTAAATTTTCTCAAAATGTAGACAATGTTGATGTGTGCCCAATAATACAGGTGCCAAACCCTATTGTAGGCGAAGGCCAACCCCCACATACATATGTTTTCCGGCCATGGACTCTGGAAGAGGCAAGAAAAGCAGTTGAAGGGGTTACCCCTGTTGCTGAAGACCCAGATATATGGGCAGAGGACATGGCTGGAATTATACATTCCTATAGACTGAATGGACATGAGGCAGGAGAAGCTGCAATGTCCTCCTTGGGAAAAGACTGGGCAAAGGTTAGAGGAAATTATACAGGTAGAAATAATCATTTCCCTATCCCATTGAGGGAAATCAATTGGGAGGGGAGTATGCAGCACAATGGAATGGTCTTGTGCAAAGAGTGCGAACTATATTTCAAAGACGAGCGAATTATGGTCATTTGGCAGGAATAAAACAGAAGCCTGGCGAAGATACTGATGATTTTCGTTTGAGATTTGAAAAAGAATTCAGGGTGCATAGTGGCATCCCATTCAATGATACAGCTGAGACTGCTTATCAACAACAGCTTAAAAATGCGCTCCTCACTAATTTCCGCCCTGAAATAGGCAACTGGGTGAGGAAACATTTGGTGAAAGTGGATGTTGCAAGTGTGACAACAACTATGCAATGGGCCAGACATGCTGAAAAAGTGATCAAAAAAGGCAAAGGTTCTGATGTATTTCATCTAGATAATGATGATGATGAACTAGATGAAGATACAACAGTCTTCTTCCAAGGGTCCCAGCAAGGCAGAGGAGGAGGTAGAGGCCAACAAGGTCGCAGGCCGCCACTTCCTTCTTCTTCCACTTCCAATCCCTTAGACCTTTGTCCGTTGGGGCACCACTGAGGATTTGACAGTCAGTTTTCTCCATTCCTCTCTGTTCTCCGCTGTTCTCAATAACTCGTATGTTTTTAGGCCTGTCCAATCCTTTATGTTGTCCTCCCATCTCTTTTTCTGTCTCCCTCTCTTTCTGCCTCTGTTCACTGTGCCTTGCAGGATCTCCTTGGCAAGTCCTGTTGATCTTGTGACATGGCCGTACCATTCCAGTTTCCGCCTTTTGACTGTCGTTAGTAGGTCGACGTATGGTCCGATTGCACTCTTTACACGTGATTTTACCTCTTCGTTTGTGATGTGGTCTTTGTAAGATATTCCAAAGAGTCTTCTGTAGCATCGCATTTCCAGTGCCTTGATTCGCTTTTCAGTGTCTGCTGTTAGGGTCCAGGATTCACAAGCATATAGAAAGATTGAGATTACTAGGGAGCGCATTAGTCTGATCTTCGTTCTGGTAGAGATATTTTTGTTGTTCCAGATGGTCTTCAGCTTGGTCATTGCATTTGTAGTTTGGGCAATCCTGGCAAGTATTTCGGGTTTAGATCCTTCATCTGAGACCACAGCACCTAGGTATTTAAAGTTGTTGACTACCTCTAGGGTCTGGTTGTTAATCTTGATGTCTCCGGTGAATCCGTTGGGGTTGTTGGTCATTAGTTTTGTTTTTTCTGCACTTATCTCCATGCCATAGTCTGTGGCTGTCTCTTCTAATCGGTGGATCAGGTCGACTAGTTCTTGTTCGTCGCCGGCAAGACCATCAATATCATCCGCAAAGCGGAGATTGGTGATCTTTCTGCCTCCAATGCTTACTGAGCCTTCATGTTGTTCAAGGGCCTCTGACATTATTCTTTCAAGGAAGATGTTGAAGAGCATGGGGGATAGCAAGCAACCTTGACGCACTCCTATTGTTGTCCTAAACCACTCTCCTATGTTGTTTTGTAGGTATACCGCACTTGTGGCTGTCTTGTATAAGTTCTCAATGACTGCAATTATATTCTCATTGATGTTATAGCGTTTCATGGTTGCCCAAAGCGCTTCATGCCACACGCGGTCGAATGCCTTCTTAAAGTCGATGAATACGTGGTAGAGATCCTGTTGGTGTTGCTGGTACTTTTCGCACAGTATCCGAAGATTGAATATTTGTTCTGTGGTGCTGCGACCTGGTCTGAATCCAGCCTGTTCTTCTGCTATTATCTTTTCGGCTTAGGGCATTAGTCTTCTTAATATAACTTTTAGCATTACCTTACTGGGATGGCTGATGAGGCTGATAGTGCGGTAGTTTTGGCAGAGCTGGACGTTGCCTTTTTTGAGAAGGGTGATAATAAGTGATTGTGTCCATGATGTTGGCCACTCGCCTGTTGTCCAGATTTTGTTGCAGATAAGTAAAAGTGCATCTATGATCGGGTCACCCCCCGCCTTGATCAGTTCCGCTGTGATGTTATCCACGCCTGGTGATTTTCCTGGTTTTAGTGACTGTACTGCTGAAACTATTTCTTCTCGCAGTATAGAGTCCTTGTGATTGTTTGTTGCTGCAGGGGCAGTAAGGACTTTTGGGTTGCCTTTTATTTTATGTGTGTATAGTTCGGAGCAGTATTCTGTCCATCTCTTTCTCACTTGTGCTTCTTCGGTTAAGCAATTCCCTTTGGAGTCTTGTATTATTGTGGTCCTTGATCGCTTTGTGGAGGTGAGGTCTTTGATTGTCTGGAAGGCCTTTTTACTGTTGTTTTTGAGTAGGCTGTCTTCAATATCTTTGCACTGATCTCCAATCCACGCTTCTCTTGCTTGGTTTATTTCGTTTTTAACTCGTAGGTTGGTCTTTCTGTATTGTGTCAGGCCCTCTGTTGTGTTCTTTTTCCATCTCAGCTCTCTGCGTTTATCACATAGCTCCAATATTTCGTCAGTTATCCATGGTTTCTTCTTCGGGCGGTGTTTTCCGATAATGTCGCTAGCTGTTTCAGTGATGGCTGAGGTAAAGGAGTGTGTTAAAGATTCTACATCTACATCTTCATTCAATGTGAGTAGTGGTACAAATTTTCCTCCGATGTTGGCCTTGAAGGATTCCAAAATGGTAGGATCTTTCAGCTTTTCTAGGTTGAATTTTAGTCTGGTGCCCCCAGCTTTCTGGATCTTTTTCAGACGTAGGGAAAAGGTCATCATTACGAGGCTGTGGTCACTTCCAATATCTGCTCCTGGGAATGTTCTTGTCCTTGCGATGTTTACACTAGATTTGAAGCGTTGTTGGATCATGATATAGTCAATTTGGCTTTGGTAAAGTCCTCCTGGGCTGAGCCAGGTCATTCTTCTTGATTTCTTGTGTGGCCCCAGATTGTTCATGATTTTAAGTTCATTCAAGCTGGCAAATTCAAGAAGCCGCAGCCCTCTGTCATTTGAGATGTCATTACAGTAGGGTCCACATGTACTTTTCCAGTCGTTGAAGGCATCCTTTCCTATCTTTCCATTCCAGTCACCCTGCACGACTAATATGTCTTTTTTTGGTGTTTCGTCAATTACTTTTTGTAGTTGATGGTAAAAGTCTTCGACTTCTTCATCTGGGTGGTCTGTTGTTGGTGCATACGCTTGTATTATGGTGAGGTTGAAAGGCAGTGATTTCAATCGTATGGTTATGATCCGGCTGTTGATGGGTTGGCATGCAATTACTGCCCCTGTGACCTCTTTGTTAACAAGGAACCCTACTCCATGTTCATGGCGGTCTTCTCTACCACTAAAATAGAATTTATGATTCTCTGGTGTGGTTCTTTCTCCAAAATTCTTGTAGCGCACTTCGCATAGGCCTAAGATGTTCCATCTGTATCGTTTCATTTCATGGTCCAGTTGTTCCAACTTCCCAATACCCCTGAGGGTCCGCACATTCCATGTGCCAATGACAATGTTGGTCCTGGCACGGATGATCTTATTTGATCCATCAGTAGCATATTTTCCACTCCCGCCCTGACAGCCCTCGACGGAAGAGGCGGTCCTTTTTAACCCGGGCGACGACCGAGCCGGTATGGAATTTTTTGTAACTGTCGTTCTCTCTTGCGGTGTGTCTTGGGCATTGTCGCGTGGCGGAGCCCATCCCTCTCCACGCCAGACCACAGCCGATGTCTTCCCACTCGGAGGCTCGCCCTGGTCCCGAACACATAGCCGTTGGATTCCTCCTGGATCCTCTTCCGCCTTGGCCGTTCGCCCCCGCTAGGGGGATTCGCCCAGTGATGTTGTGTTAACATCACCCCCTCACACGGTTTGGCACGCTTGCTGAAGCGAGTGACCGGGGTATGGCGCTTGGAGCCACGTGTGAGAGATTAGGAGATTCAGGAGAACCGGTGAGCCTGACAATCCCAAGGGAATCAGCAGTCAGCCATCAAAGGTACTATCTCTCTCCAGAGCCCCCTATACCAAGGCCGCCATATAATTCAAAACCCCCACGAGATTCTGACAACTGTTGGAACTGTGGGAAACGAGGACACTTTGCAAGAGTGTGTCGTTCTGCAAAACAATATCAATCAAAGGGTGCAGGAAGGGGGAGAGGAAAGGCCAAATTTTCAGCATGACTAGATTCCCCCCCCTTGACCTCTGGTGCTCCTATAGAGGAAGAAATAGTAGATGTCCATACAGCATGGGACATTCTGAGTGCATTAAAAGAAAAACCATATGTTACTCTAAACATTGGAGGCAGTGATGTTGAGTTTTTGTGTGATACCGGGGCTTGTAAAACCGTGATAAAAACTAAAGTCCCAAATCTAAAGGCCTCCCAAAATACTATTTGGGTGAAATCTGCTGATGGGCAGGTACACAAGGAGAGTATCTCTAATCCAGTTGAAGTGAGAGATAAGGAAACTGGAAGCATGGCTTCAGTTTCGATTGTCCTATCCCCAAAATGTCCCATAAACCTGTTGGGACGAGATCTGATGACTCGGTTGGGAATTGCAATAATTCCAGTAAAGGATGGCATGCGAGCATGTAGAGTGAGAGATGTGGACACATATGCTGCACAAGCAGGTGAACAGATTTGCTGCTCCTATGCCATCCCTCCTGAACGAAATCCTAAACTCCCAAGCAGATTGCTGAGTGAAGCTCGAAAACAATTGTCCCAACCTGAATCAGAAATGACTTGTACTGAATTACATGTCACCATGAATATTCTCACTGATCCACAAGATGACTATATTGGAAGTTTTCTCAGTGACACAGAAGTAACTTTAACAATCACTGCTCTGTACACTGATCGCAGGTCATTTGCAGCTGCCGCTGTGCTCTTGCCCGTTCCTCAGAAAGACAGATACAAATTGTCGGCTGTACCCCCCATCTCATTGTTTAAACCTCACAGTATAACGTGGGCAGATGTGGGTTCCCGAATTAAACTTGCTGGATCTGTGACTGATTATGAGGACAAAGGTGATGGGTGGAGCTACAGTACCAGTTGTGACGTGTGGAAGCAAACAGTGTGTGAAGTAGCTGTAGGCAGAGCAGGCGCTTGTGCGCTTCCCTGACTAGTTGACATTTATTTGAATGAAAAGGAGGAGGGGGAATTGGCTGGGCTTCCTGAAAAACTGTGGACCAAGGGCCCATCTGATGTAGGACTTTTAAAATCCATTTCCCCAGTACAGATCAAACCAAGATCAGAGTGGCGTCCAAGAGTTAAACAATATCCTTTAAAACAGGAGGCAATGAACGGGATTGCCCCTGTTATAAATGATCTTTTGACAGGAGGAATCATTAGGGAGTGTTCGGATTCTCCTTGCAACACTCCCATTTTTCCAGTCCAAAAGGCCGACAAAATTAATTGGCGAATGATACAAGATTTACGAGCAGTGAATGATGCAGTGCAAACAAGAGCACCCAATGTGCCTGACCCACACACACTTCTGAACACTTTGAAACCTAATCAGAAGTTTTTCACAGTAATTGATCTCAGCAATGCATTTTTCTCAGTGCCAATTCACCCAGACTCACAGTTTTGGTTCGCTTTTACCTTTAAAGGACAAAGCTATACATACACCAGATTGCCACAAGGATTTGCTGATAGTCCAACTATTTTCGTTCAAGCTATCATGGCCTGTTTGGCTGATTTTCAGATGTCAAACAAAAGCCAACTTCTAGTTTATGTAGATGATCTCCTGGTAGCCTCTGAAACTGAAGCTGCTTGCAAGGCACACTCCTTAGCATTGTTACTCTATCTCTGCAAAACAGGGAATAAAGTGAGCAAAAATAAGTTACAATGGGTCAGACAGGAAGTGAACTATTTAGGTCACACTTTGTCGGCTTCTGGAAGACAGATACAAAGAACCAGAAAGCAGATTATTTCAGATACACCGAAACCTGAAACAAAGAAACAAATGATGTCATTTTTGGGGCTCTGCAATTACTGCAGAGCATGGATCCCACATTATGAGGAAAAAACACAACCGCTGCTGGATATTGTGCATGGAGTTCCCATGACAATGACAGAAAAAATCATGTGGACACCAGTAGCGGATGATGCTTGTTAGAGATTTGCTCACTCCAACTTATTTTGCAAGAACCACACAGAAGACAAGGCAAGTTCTTTTAGACACCTGCAGGTGGAGAGATCACTCGCTACAGGAATGAAATCTGCCCTCCTTCCTGCACGTGGATATTTATTAAGAGAAACAGAGTGGGGGTATGGGTAGGCTGGCTAAAGCCCTTGCCCTCTAGTCTAAACATGTCAGGGGATGTTTTACGACCTTGTGATAAGGAGGACAAGGTAAGGTATTTATTACCTGTTGCATTCCAACATAATCCTACGATAAAGATAACCTGGAAAACCCTAACATCTCCCTCCTGATTTATCATATGATTATGCCACCCCAAACAACAAAGACAAGCAAGAAAAAAACATATATACGTATAATGAAGAAAGTAGAATGGTAAAAATAAAAACAACAAACAATGATAGCAACACATTCCAGTGAAGATGAGGCATTACCTCAAACTTATTGTGTAAGCGAAAAACCTGCTGGCCAGATGTTATTAGCAGGAAAATTCTTACACGGCCCCGTTGCCACAGGCGACCAGAATGCTATGAATAATAAAAAATAAAAAGAAAAACACAGAAACAGTACATCATTGTATCCATCACTTGCGAAGCATTTTCGATGGTCAAATCATCAAGTTTCTGTAAAACATGCTCAACAGAACAGCATCTACGCAATCCATGTTTCATCATCGTCATCACATCCGTCATCTCTAAGGAGTTGTATATGAACCTGGGCTACAGTAGAGGACACAAACTTCGACACAGCAGACTTCAAACATGGGATAACGCAGGTCGTAAACAAGCACAACACCATCAGCACAACAAGCACAGGAGACAGCAATTTCAACAGCAGTTGCCACCAGTTGCCAGAGAATAGCCATGAAAAGAAATCAAACTGATGTGGGACCTTGTCTTTAGACATGGCCTGCTGTAAGTTCTTCAGCGAATTCATGGCGTCGTTTATGTGGGTGTCATTTTCTCCTGGTATGTATGTGCAACAGGAAGTCCCAATGATGTGGCACACACCACCTTGTGCTGCCGTCAACAAGTCCAGGACCATCCTGTTTTGCAAGACCATCAGTCTAATAGCCTGAATCTCTCTATTTTGTCCATCGTTGACTTGCAGCGAGAGATTCACAAAGGATTGAAAACGATAGTTCAGTGTCTCGATGAAGAGCGATAGTTTCCCAACCCCAATCTGAGGGAAGAGCGCAAGGACAACTTTGTCTCCGGCAGACCATACTTTATGGTCCTCTGGAACGTTCGCACCCCAGACAGGGTCATGAGGGTCAAAGGTTGCAACTGCTCTGCGTCGACGTCCAGAAGAGTTGTGTGCTCCCGTCAGCAGATGATGTCGTATCCTGTAGGTGTGGTCTGTCACCCACACTGGTGCACACACTCCTGTCCAGTTGGCGGGCAGCATCGGATAAACCTTGTGACCACAAAGCCACCAGCCATTCTGTATGAAGTATGTTCCGTTCGATGGTGTAGCCATGTTGGTTGGAGAGCCCTCCCCACCTGAAATGGCTCTCTTATCTTGACACTCATCGGTGATGTCCAGAGCTCCCATCCAGTTTCCTCCTGGAGAGCAGTCGTCGTTAATGCAGACGTGGGTCTTGTTACCTTGGATGTAACATGTGTAATTCACTCCAGCTGGTCTCTCTGTGTAGGCCACTTGTGGTATTGTTCGTCCTCTAACAGTCACATTGAGATTTGTCCAGAATAGCTGATCACAGGCACCGTCAGCAAGTCCAGGGCGGTAAGGGTCGGCATCTTTGACTGCGACGGCACGGTGCTGATATCCAACTCCTCCCATGGATGCCATACATTTTGCTTCAGTGACATTCATTGCTCTGGCCTCCAAGCGAACTTGCGTGGAGGAAGGGGGGAGTTTCGAACACACATAGCATCCCTCCTGTGTGTGAGCTCTCACAGTGAACCTGACATACCGGTACCAAGTGTTGGTTTCGTATGGGTTTCTGGGGTCCCATGACCAGTCCTCAAAGTTCTCATCATGTGACCATCGTTTACCACGGGCAACATTGTCATTTGGTCTGTTCAGATGAGTCAATAGACCATAGCACGCTCCAACCACAACGCAGCAGAGGATCCATCTGGCATATGGAGCCCCGTTGCTACTAGGATGGCAGAGACACCGGGACATCCCCTCGCCTAGCGGAGTGGGGATCGATGAATTCTTCACCAACATTGAGACGCCTCACCCTAAACGACGGGGCCCCTTTGTAGTCAGCCTTCCCCACCACTCCGAATTAGGGGTCCAGCACTCTCTGCAACTTGCAGTGGCTGAGGTGAATCCAGCTGGGCCGTTGAGAAATTTTTACCGCCGTGGGAGTAGCAAGCAAAACTTGGAACGGTCCCTCCCACCGCGGGCTGGCCCAGTTCTTTCTTTTGATGACCTTGATGTAGACCCAGTCTCCTGGATTGATGGTGTTGTCCACCTGTGAGGGAGAGAGATCAGGCGGCAGTAAATTTGCATTTGACACATCTTTCAGTTTGAGCGTCCTGATTAGATAATCTGCCAAGGTCTGTTCTTCATCTGCTTTTTGCAAATCTGCAGGGAACACTGGTAGTCTATATGGTCTCCCATGTATGATTTCAAAAGGTGTTAGTCCTTCTGAAGTGGGAGTAATTCTCATATAGAGCTTCACTAAGTCGAGGCACTCTGGCCAAGGTCTGCCTGTTGTTTCCATGCATTTTTTCAACCTGCTTTTGATAGTAAAGTTTGCCCGTTCAACCAGGCCTGCGCTCGAAGGATGCCAAGCACAGTGGTTTTTTAACGTTATTCCAAGGTGTACAGCCATGTTCTGCACAACTTGGTTCACAAAATGTGGACCATTGTCACTGTAAATGGTTTGGGGGATGCCATGAGTTGGTATGATGGTTTTGCAGATAGCTTTTGCCACTGTTAAGGCATCTGCGCGTTTAGATGGAACTACTTCCACCCATTTTGAAAATGCATCAATCATCACTAGGCAGTATTTGTAAGGTCCACTTTGTGTGAGTTCAATAAAATCCATATGCATGATTTGAAATGGATAAGAGGGTTTTGGAAATGAGCCTCTCTTAGGTCTCATGTTTCCTTGTGGATTATGTTTCACACAAACAGGACATGCTTTACAAAAATTTTTTAAGTAAGCATCTAAACCAAAGGTAGTGAATTGTTGATCTATGATGGACTTCATCCCTCCTGTCGACACATGGCAAGGCCCATGTGTCGCAAGCGCTGCTGCCTTAAAAAGTGATTTTGGTAAAACAGGTTTGTCATTGATGCGGTGGATATTATCTGTATCCACTATTGCACCTTTTGTCGTCCACATTCGTTTTTCCACCATTGGAGCATTGCCCTGCATATCTGTCAGTACAGTCTTATCTATGAGTTGTGTGTCCTCTGAACCCGTTAAAAAAATTTCATGGCCATGTCTCCCTGCAGCTGCTTCTTTTGCAATCTTGTCTGCTAATCTATTTCCATTTGAGACTTCATCTCTGCCAGTGGTGTGAGCAGCACATTTACACACAGCTAGTTTAGCATGTAAAAGAATGGCCTGCAACAAGTCTTTTAATAAGGAGGCATGGGTAACCGGCTTACCGGTTGATGTTGTCATCCCTCTGCGCTCCCATTGTTTCGCAAAATAGAACAGAGTAGAAAACGCATACTGACTGTCTGTGTATACAGTGACTTCCTTATCTTCTGCTAATTGACAAGCTCTTGTTAGAGCAATCAGCTCAGCAGCCTGTGCTGACCTGGTGTATGGAAGCTTCTCTGCTTCAACAATCTGGTTTGGCAATCTCACAATTGCATAACCACTTTGATTGTTTCCTTTAGGATCCTTTGAACATGATCCATCCACAAACCACTTTTCCCCCTTGTCAAGTGGCGTGTCACTTAAATCTTCTCTGGGCAGCTGTAGATGTTCTGTAGCATCCAAACAGTTATGTGGTGTTCCATCCCCTGGCAACGGGATCAACGTTGCTGGGTTAAGGATTGTGCACCTCTTTATCACAATGTGTGGTTGTGACAGAAGTATAGCAGTGTAGGACAGATGTCTGGCTGGTGACAAAAAGTTCATTTTGCTTTGCAGCAGCAGCACATCTACAGCATGTGGAACCAGCAGCTCCATTTTGTGAAAGAGCACCACATCTGCAGATTGTCTCACTGCAAGCGCCGCCGCGCATACTACTTGGACACAGTCTGGCAAAGACAGAGCCACTGGATCCAGTTTTTTTGAATAAAATGCAATTGGTCTTAGTTTGCTGCCATGACTCTGCAGTAACACTGAGGTCATAAAACCATTCCTGCAGTCTGCTGTTTGCACAAAGGTTTTATTGTAGTCTGGCAAGATAAGAGTTGTGGTTTCTATCAGAGCCTGTTTCAGCACTACAAAAGCATCATCCGCTGCTGGTGTCCACATGATTTTTTCTGTCATTGTCATGGGAACTTCATGCACAATACCCAGCAGCGGTTGTGTTTTTTCCGCATAATATGGGATCCATGCTCTGCAGTAATTGCAGAGCCCCAAAAACGACATCATTTGTTTTTTTGTTTCAGGTTTCGGTGTATCTGAAATAATCTGCTTTCTGGTTCTTTGTATCTGTCTTCCAGAAGCCGACAAAGTGTGACCTAAATAGTTCACTTCCTGTCTGACCCATTGTAACTTATTTTTGTTCACTTTATTCCCTGTTTTGCAGAGATAGTGTAACAATGCTAAGGAGTCTGCCTTGCAAGCAGCTTCAGTTTCAGAGGCTACCAGGAGATCATCTACATAAACTAGAAGTTGGCTTTTGTTTGACATCTGAAAATCAGCCAAACAGGCCATGATAGCTTGAACGAAAATAGTTGGACTATCAGCAAATCCTTGTGGCAATCTGGTGTATGTATAGCTTTGTCCTTTAAGAGGTAAAAGCGAACCAAAACTGTGAGTCTGGGTGAATTGGCACTGAGAAAAATGCATTGCTGAGATCAATTACTGTGAAATACTTCTGATTAGGTTTCAAAGTGTTCAGAAGTGTGTGTGGGTCAGGCACATTGGGTGCTCTTGTTTGCACTGCATCATTCACTGCTCGTAAATCTTGTATCATTCGCCAATTAATTTTGTCGGCCTTTTGGACTGGAAAAATGGGAGTGTTGCAAGGAGAATCCGAACACTCCCTAATGATTCCTCCTGTCAAAAGATAATTTATAACAGGGGCAATCCCGTTCATTGCCTCCTGTTTTAAAGGATATTGTTTAACTCTTGGACGCCACTCTGATCTTGGTTTGATCTGTACTGGGGAAATGGATTTTAAAAGTCCTACATCAGATGGGCCCTTGGTCCACAGTTTTTCAGGAAGCCCAGCCAATTCCCCCTCCTCCTTTTCATTCAAATAAATGTCAACTAGTCAGGGAAGCGCACAAGCGCCTGCTCTGCCTACAGCTACTTCACACACTGTTTGCTTCCACACGTCACAACTGGTACTGTAGCTCCACCCATCACCTTTGTCCTCATAATCAGTCACAGATCCAGCAAGTTTAATTCGGGAACCCACATCTGCCCACGTTATACTGTGAGGTTTAAACAATGAGATGGGGGGTACAGCCGACAATTTGTATCTGTCTTTCTGAGGAACGGGCAAGAGCACAGCGGCAGCTGCAAATGACCTGCGATCAGTGTACAGAGCAGTGATTGTTAAAGTTACTTCTGTGTCACTGAGAAAACTTCCAATATAGTCATCTTGTGGATCAGTGAGAATATTCATGGTGTCATGTAATTCAGTACAAGTCATTTCTGATTCAGGTTGGGACAATTGTTTTCGAGCTTCACTCAGCAATCTGCTTGGGAGTTTAGGATTTCGTTCAGGAGGGATGGCATAGGAGCAGCAAATCTGTTCACCTGCTTGTGCAGCATATGTGTCCACATCTCTCACTCTACATGCTCGCATGCCATCCTTTACTGGAATTATTGCAATTCCCAACCGAGTCATCAGATCTCGTCCCAACAGGTTTATGGGACATTTTGGGGATAGGACAATCGAAACTGAAGCCATGCTTCCAGTTTCCTTATCTCTCACTTCAACTGGATTAAAGATACTCTCCTTGTGTACCTGCCCATCAGCAGATTTCACCCAAATAGTATTTTGGGAGGCCTTTAGATTTGGGACTTTAGTTTTTATCACGGTTTTACAAGCCCCAGTATCACACAAAAACTCAACATCACTGCCTCCAATGTTTAGAGTAACATATGGTTTTTCTTTTAATGCACTCAGAATGTCCCATGCTGTATGGACATCTACTATTTCTTCCTCTATAGGAGCACCAGAGATCAAAGGGGGGGGGTCTAGTCATGCTGAGAATTTGGCCTTTCCTCTGCCCCTCCCTGCACCCTTTGATTGATATTGTTTTGCAGAACGACACTCCCTTGCAAAGTGTCCTCGTTTCCCACAGTTCCAACAGTTGTCAGAATCTCGTGGGGGTTTTGAATTATATGGCTGCCTCCGACCTTGTTGGCCTCTACCTCTTCCTCTAACCTGCTGGGACCCTTGGAAGAAGACTGTTGTATCTTCATCTAGTTCATCATCATCATTATCTAGATGAAATACATCAGAACTTTTGCCTTTTTTGATCACTTTTTCAGCATGTCTGGCCCATTGCATAGTTGTTGTCACACTTGCAACATCCACTTCCACCAAATGTTTCCTCACCCAGTTGCCTATTTCAGGGCGGAAATTAGTGAGGAGCGCATTTTTAAGCTGTTGTTGATAAGCACTCTCAGCTGTATCATTGAATGGGATGCCACTATGCACCCTGAATTCTTTTTCAAATCTCAAACGAAAATCATCAGTATCTTCGCCAGGCTTCTGTTTTATTCCTGCCAAATGACCATAATTCGCTCGTCTTTGAAATATAGTTCGCACTCTTTGCACAAGACCATTCCATTGTGCTGCATACTCCTCTCCCAATTGATTTCCCTCAACGGGATAGGGAAAAGGCCCTTGATTATTTCTACCTGTATAATTTCCTCTAACCTTTGCCCAGTCTTTTCCCAAGGAGGACATTGCAGCTTCTCCTGCCTCATGTCTCAAATGGAAACAGATTAGCAGACAAAATTGCAAAAGAAGCAGCTGCAGGGAGACATGGCCATTAATTTTTTTTAATGGGTTCAGAGGACACACAACTCATAGATAAGACTGTACTGACAGATATGCAGGGCAATGCTCCAATGGTGGAAAAACGAATGTGGACGACAAAAGGTGCAATAGTGGATACAGATAATATCCACCGCATCAATGACAAACCTGTTTTACCAAAATCACTTTTTAAGGCAGCAGCGCTTGCGACACATGGGCCTTGCCATGTGTCGACAGGAGGGATGAAGTCCATCATAGATCAACAATTCACTACCTTTGGTTTAGATGCTTACTTAAAAAAATTTTGTAAAGCATGTCCTGTTTGTGTGAAACATAATCCACAAGGAAACATGAGATCTAAGAGAGGCTCATTTCCAAAACCCTCTTATCCATTTCAAAGCATGCATATGGATTTTATTGAACTCACACAAAGTGGACCTCACAAATACTGCCTAGTGATGATTGATGCATTTTCCAAATGGGTGGAAATAGTTCCATCTAAACATGCAGATGCCTTAACAGTGGCAAAAGCCATCTGCAAAACCATCATACCAACTCATGGCATCCCCCAAACCATTTACAGTGACAATGGTCCACACTTTGTGAACCAAGTTGTGCAGAACATGGCTGTACACCTTGGAATAACGTTAAAAAACCACTGTGCTTGGCATCCTTCGAGCGCAGGCCTGGTTGAACGGGCAAACTTTACTATCAAAAGCAGGTTGAAAAAATGCATGGAAACAACAGGCAGACCTTGGCCAGAGTGCCTCGACTTAGTGAAGCTCTATATGAGAATTACTCCCACTTCCGAAGGACTAACACCTTTTGAAGTCATACATGGGAGACCATACAGACTACCAGTGTTCCCTGCAGATTTGCAAAAAGCAGACGAAGAACAGACCTTGGCAGATTATCTAATCAGGACGCTCAAACTGAAAGATGTGTCCAATGCAAATTTACTGCCGCCTGATCGCTCCCCCTCACAGGTGGACAACCCCATCAATCCAGGAGACTGGGTCTACATCAAGGTCATCAAAAGAAAGAACTGGGCCAGCCCGCGGTGGGAGGGACCGTTTCAAGTTTTGCTCTCTACTCCCACGGCGGTTAAGATTTCTCAACGGCCCAGTTGGATTCACCTCAGCCACTGCAAGTTGCAGAGAGTGCTGGACCCCTAATTCGGAGTGGTGGGGAAGGCTAACTACAAAGGAGTCCCATCGTTTAGGGTGAGACGTCTCAATGTTGGTGAAGAATTCATCGATCCCCACTCCGCTAGGCGAGGGGATGTCCTGGTGTCTCTGCCATCCTAGTAGCAACGGGGCTCCATATGCCAGATGGATCCTCTGCTGCGTTGTGGTTGGAGCGTGCTATGGTCTATTGACTCATCTGAACAGACCAAATGACAATGTTGCCCGTGGAAAACGATGGTCGCATGATGAGAACTTTGAGGACTGGTCATGGGACCCCAGAAACCCATACGAAACCAACACTTGGTACCGGTATGTCAAGTTCACTGTGAGAGCTCACACACAGGAGGGGTGTTATGTGTGTTCGAAACTCCCCCCTTCCTCCACGCAAGTTCGCTTGGAGGCCAGAGCAATGAATGTCACTGAAGCAAAATGTATGGCATCCATGGGAGGAGTTGGATATCAGCACCGTGCCGTCACAGTCAAAGATGCCGACCCTTACCGCCCTGGACTTGCTGACGGTGCCTGTGATCAGCTATTCTGGACAAATCTCAATGTGACTGTTAGAGGACGAACAATACCACAAGTGGCCTACACAGAGAGACCAGCTGGAGTGAATTACACATGTTACATCCAAGGTAACAAGACCCACGTCTGCATTAACGACGACTGCTCTCCAGGAGGAAACTGGATGGGAGCTTTGGACATCACCGATGAGTGTCAAGATAAGAGAGCCATTTCAGGTGGTGAGGGCTCTCCAACGAACATGGCTACACCATCGAACGGAACATACTTCATACAGAATGGCTGGTGGCTTTGTGGTCAGGAGGTTTATCCGATGCTGCCCGCCAACTGGATAGGAGTGTGTGCACCAGTGTGGGTGACGGACCACACCTACAGGATACGACATCATCAGCTGACAGGAGCACACAACTCTTCTGGACGTCGACGCAGAGCAGTTGCAACCTTTGACCCTCATGACCCTGTCTGGGGTGTGAACGTTCCAGAGGACCATAAAGTATGGTCCGTCGGAGACAAAGTTGTCCTTGCGCTCTTCCCTCAGATTGGGGTTGGGAAACTATCGCTCTTCATCGAGACACTGAACTATCGTTTTCAATCCTTTGTGAATATCTCACTGCAAGTCAACGATGGACAAAATAGAGAGATTCAGGCTATTAGACTGATGGTCTTGCAAAACAGGATGGTTCTGGACTTGTTGACGGCAGCACAAAGTGGTGTGTGCCACATCATTGGGACTTCCTGTTGCACATACATACCAGGAGAAAATGACACCCACATCAACGACGCCATGAATTCACTGAAGAACTTACAGCAGGCCATGTCTAATGACAAGGTCCCACATCAGTTTGATTTCTTTTCGTGGCTATTCTCTGGCAACTGGTGGCAACTGCTTTTGAAATTGCTGTCTCCTGTGCTTGTTGTGCTGGTGGTGTTGTGCTTGTTTACGTCCTGCGTTATCCCATGTTTGAAGTCTGCTGTGTCGAAGTTTGTGTCCTCTACTGTAGCCCAAGTTCATATACAACTTCTTAGAGATGACGGATGTGATGACGATAATGAAGCGTGGATTGCGTAGATGCTGTTCTGTTGAGCATGTTTTACAGAAACTTGATGATTTGACCATCGAAAATGCTTCGCAAGTGATGGATACAATGATGTACTGTTTCTGTGTTTTTATTTTTTTATTGATAGCATTCTGGTCGCCTGTGGCAACGGGGCCGTGTAAGAATTTTCCTGCTAAATAACATCTGGCCAGCAGGTTTTTCGCTTACACAATAAGTTTGATCTGCGGTATTGAGGTAATGCCTCATCTTCACTGGAAAGTGTTGCTATCATTGGTTGTTGTTTTTTATTTTTACTATTCTTCTTTCTTCATTATACATATATATGTGTGTTTTGTTTTTTTTTACTTGTCTTTGTTGTTTGCGGTGGCATAATCATATGATGAAACAGGAGGGAGATGTTAGGGTTTTTCAAAGTATCCTTATCGTATGATTATGTTGGAATGCAACCGGTAATAAATAACCTACCTTGTCTCATCCTACACAAGGTCGTAAAACATCCCCTGATATGTTTTGACTAGAGCACAAGGGTTTCCTTTTCAGTCACTCTCACCCCCACTCTGTTCCTCCTAATAAATATGCCCTTGCAGGAAAGAGACTTCCCAGATTTCATTCCTGTAGCGAGTGATCTCTCCACCTGCAGGTGTCTAAAAGAACTTGCCTGTCTCCCGTGTGGTTCTTGCAAAATAAGTTGGAGTGAGCAAATCTCTAACACCCACCACCCTCTGCAGCGCCTTTTTGTCTGCAGCTAGGCAGCTGCCATGCCAAACAGAGACGTTGCTGGTCAGGATGCTCTCAATAGCACCTCTGTAGAAGGTGGTGAGTGCAGAGGTGGGGAGGTCGGCTCTTCTCATCCTTCTCAGGAAGTGGAGTCGTGTCTGCGCCTTCTTGACCAGCGCAGTGATGTTGGTAGTCCATGAGAGGTCATCAGTGATGTGCACTCCCAGGAACTTTGTGCTTTTCACAGACTCTACTGCACTGCCGTTGATGATGAGTGGGATGTGTGTTGGTTGTTTCTTTCTGAAGTCCACAGTGATTTCTTTTGTTTTGTTTACGTTGAGAAGCAGATTGTTCCTATCACACCAGGTGATGAGTTGCTGTACCTCCTCTCTGTATGCTGAGTCATCGTTGTCTTTGATGAGGCCCACCACTGTTGTGTCATCTGCAAATTTGATGATGTGATTCGTTTCAAATCTGGCAGAGCAGTCGTGGGTCATCAGCGTGAACAGCAGGGGGGATAGCACACATCCTTGCGGCACCCCGGTGTTTATGATGGTGGTCGCTGACTGTCTGCGGTCTGTTCGTTAGAAAGTCCAGCAGCCAGTTGCACAGTGAAGTGCTGACGCCTATTTTACTCAGCTTATTCACCAGATGTTGGGGGATGACTGTGTTGAACGCAGAGCTGAAGTCAATGAACAGCATCCGCGCGTGACTGTTTTTGTTCTCCAGATGAGCCAGGCAGAGGTGGAGTGCTGTTGCTATGGCGTGACGGGTCCCTTGATCGAATTGACTAACAATATTGCTTTAAGCTGTTACAGAATACATTTTTAGCCAAGCAAAGAAATCAAGAAGTAAAAAAATCACATTTGTGCTTCTCCAAACAATTTATGTCACGCCACTATTCTCATAGTGACGGGTCCCTTGATCGAATTGACTAACAATATTGCTTTAAGCTGTTACAGAATACATTTTTAGCCAAGCAAAGAAATCAAAAAGTAAAAAAAAAATCACATTTGTGCGTCCATGCGTGACTCACAATCCGACACCGTGTTCCTGTTTTATTTCTATTTTAACTTGCTTACGTAGCTTATTTTGGCCCCTTTTTTGGTCTCATGTTGTGGTCTGGCGCCATCTTTTGGACATATTTGGAATTTCAGCTCTGCCAATTTATTCCTGTGAACAATCCATATTTTACCATTTGCACCATCTCTTCCCCCCATGTTACATCACAGTAGAAATGGGTCACTATCAAAGCAGAGTAGCAGACCTGGAGTCAGCGCTGAAGCAACAAGGACAGGTAAGCTTATCAATGAGCACACCTTTTTCTCAGACAAAATAGCTACATTCTTCAGTCACTCATTCGTCTGGCATTACTGGACCAACCCTCCCCCCAAACGTGGCTGGGAAAATGCGGAGAAAAGCAAATGTCATTTTCCAGTCAACCAAAGAATTTGTGGATGAAAATGACACAACATTCCAAAGCTGTCCACACATTTGTCTCTTCTAGAATGTCAAGTGGGTGGAGGAGAAGCAGCTGCTGCGTCAGAGCAATCAGCAGTTGGCCGAAAAGTTGACGGAAAGAAAGGCGCTGGGCGGAGTCGCTTGGCGTCACACCCGTCCGGAAGCCCCGCAGATGAGGTCTGACTGTCTTTTCAGGTCAGGCGGATGGAGGCGGAAGAAGCGCGTCTGAAAGAGCACATCCAGGATATCCGAGACCAAAACGAACTGCTTGAGTTCCGCATCCTGGAGCTGGAGGTGGGAAGACTCGCACAAGCGTGTTGAGGCCAGAGATGTGACAGACGGATGGACGGATGCATGCCTCTGCCTTTCAGGAGAGGGAGTGGCGCTCCCCCGTTTTGAAGTTTCTGCAAGTCCGTTTCCCAGACGGCCTCAGCCCTTTGCAGATCTACTGTGAGGCCGACGGCGTGAGCGTACGAAGGCCTCCCTCGCAACCCTAACCTTAACCTGAGGTCCCAGAACACCTTACATTGCTCCTTGAGCCTTTCCCCAGGACATCGTCATCAGTGATCTGATGAAGAAGCTGGACATCCTGGGCGATAACGCCGTGAGTGTATGTCGAACTCCTTATGTTCGCACTCCACGAGACTCGGCGGCTCAAATGTGACTTTTGGAAGGCTTTGAAGCTTGTTGACGCTGTGCCTTTGGGCTCTTGCAGAATCTCACCAACGAGGAGCAGGTGGTCGTGATTCACGCCAGGACCCTTCCCACCCTAGCCGAGAAGGTAACGCGCACGTACACGCACGCTCTCGCATTCTGCTTATGTGACAGCAGCCTTTCCTCAGTGGTTAGAATACATCAAAGTGACCAAGTCAGCACTTCAACAGAAGATGTTGGACATTGAAAGTGAGAAGGTAGACAGACACGCGACATCAGCCAAGGGGATCTCGGGGCAATGTGCCCCAACAATTCTGACCTTGAGCTGTGCTACGATATGTTTTGCAAGCAGAAGGGCTACCTGGATGAAGAGTTGGACTTCAGGAAGCGTTCCATGGACCAGGCTCATAAGGTAAGCCGCCCTCAAATCTCCCGCCGGACCACTGATGGACGAGGATTGCGGCCCAGAGGATCATGGAGCTGGAGGCCATGTTGTACAAGGCGCTACCGCAGCGGGACTGCCCCGCCACGGATGGCGAAAAAGCCAGCCACGCTGGCGTGAATGACGTGCTGACGGCGGATCAGAGACAAGAGCTTAGGAGCGCCGTGGACCAATGGAAGCGAGCCCTGATGTGCGAGTTGAGGGAGCGCGACGCTTGCATCCTCCAAAAGAGAATGGATCTGCTGCACAGCGCGCAACAGGTAAGGGCCCAAAGCCAGCCCGGCACTTACTTGCACGCTTACTGGCTTTTGAAGGCTACTTTCCATTTGTCCGTCCTAGAGGAACAAAGAGCTGAAAGAATTCATCGAAGCTCAGAAGAGACAAATCAAACAATTGGAGGAGAAGTTTCTGTTTCTCTTTCTAGTCTTCTCCTTGGCCTTCATTCTGTGGCCCTAACACCAGCTGGTGAGTGAGCTCCAGCGGCACCGCACTCGACACCTCCGATACACTGCCAGCCGGTCTCAGACGTTGGCAGACGCTCCGATGCCGACGTATACCCCCCGCCACGGTGACAGAGGCACCGCGTCACACCGGCGCTCATCCATTCAGAAGGCAGGAAAGGCAAATTCACATGCAGGCCACTCTTGAACCAGAAGAGAGCGCCACAAAAAACGGTTGTTGCCCCAAACGCGCACTAAAAAGGGTCAGAATAACAAGAGTCCCACCGGCCAGCCGGGGCCACCCGTCCATCCATTTCTTCAGGGGGGAAAAAAATTGGAGTCACCGGTGAGTACATTTTGCATTTAGCTCTGCTTTTCTGCTTCTGTCTTCAAGTGTGTGGCATCCTGCGACCAAAGATTCAGCCAACCCCAAAGCGGTTGACCTCAACGTCCCACCACCATTCCTACCAGAGCAGGTGACGTGATGCTTTGGACATCCTTCCGTCTCAGATGCCCAAAAGTACTCTTTGCCACATCTGCGGCAATACGGTGTCTTTTCAAAGGTGCAAATAAATCCAGCGTGGGCGGAACACGCACGTCTTCGGTTTTTCCCGCTTTGTTTGTGTGACAACTGTTGTGAAATTGTATACAAATAAAGTTGTATAGTACAGGTTTGGCCAAGCCGCAACTCCCGAACCGCATGCGGCTCTTTGCTTGGATTCATGCGGCTCTTTTATGTTTATATCAACATTTGTGTGTGTGTGTGTGTGTAGGTGTGTGTGTGTGGGGGGGGGGGGGGTCGGGGGGGGGGGGGTTGTGCGTGTTGGCTTCACTTGAGTTCAATTTAGTATTTTCGTCAAAAGCGCATGTGGTAAAATTCCACAAAGTAGGATGGGCAAACACATTCCAGTAAACTATTAGTGTCAATTGGGCTCTCGAAATGGCAGGGAAAAGATGCACAGCAAAACAAAAATATGTAGATGAACACAGGACGTTTTTATCAGAGTGGGAAAGTTTCTATTTTTTGTTGAACGTGATGGCAAACCATTCTGCCTGATATGTCAGACCTCAGCGCATTTCAAAGATTCAAATCTTCAGCGCCATGCACTTCAGCTCACTCCATGCTAACATTGATCAGGCGTCGAACCCGCAACATCGTGCTTAAGAGGCGGACATGCTAACCACTGCGCCATTATGTCAACGCATAATAACTGTAAGTCTACTGATCAAAACAGCGGTTACTATATGACGTCGCTGCGTTGTGGTCACGTGACGCAGAGAAGACGTCAATGGGCGGACCTTCCTCCGAAATTAGAATCCGTGGGCAGAGTTAACTTGTTTAAAAGGGAGTGGGCAGAAGAAATATTTAATTTATTTAAATCTATTTTGTGTGCACACCATTATGCCAATGCATAACAACTGTAAATCTACTAAACAAAACAGCGGTTGCTATATGACATCTGCCACGTTGTGGTCACGTGACAGACGTGACGTCGATGGGCGGAACTTCCGCCGGAATTCAAATCCGCGGGGAGAGTTAACTTGTTTATAAGGGAGTGGGCAGAAGAATTATTTAATTTATTTAAATCTATTTGGAGTGTGCGCCATTATGTCAATGCATAACAACTGTAAGTCTACTAAACAAAACAGCGGTTGCTATATGACGTCTGCCACGTCGTGGTCACGTGACGCGGACGTGACGTCGACACCTACTTTACATCCCACCGATCACAGGACCCCTCGGCTGCATAACCGCACCCCCTTCCTAACCAATCGGATTTGCTATACGCGAAAACTACGCCAATGGGCGGAACTTCCGCCAAAATATAAATCCGTGGGCGTGGCTCGCAACAGGAAGTAGGAAAATGGCGATGTTGACAAAGACACAGCGGATGGAAACATACAACTAACAAGAGAAATATTTTTATTTTCTGCTTGCAACTGGACCGTCCAGAGCGCACACGGTAAGTAAAACTAATCGTTTTTAAAAAGAAGTACTTTTGTTGCCCTGAAAAGCGAGTGAGTGTGGCGTTTGGGGGGAACGTCGAATTTCGACGATTCTTTCTGGTCAACGGTTGTAAATGATTGCGTTGATTAAAAAAGAAAACTTGATGTAACTCTACTTTTAACTGCCGTTTCAGATAAGCGGGTATTACGTCGCAGTCATGTGCCGCGGATATGACGTAATTGCGGAACTTCCACCAAAATTCAAATCTGTTGGCGCGATGGCCGTGAGCCACTGAGCAACGACGAATATGAACAGAAATATCTTTATTTTCTGCTTCCAACTGGACAGTCTACAGCGTACACGGTAAGTAACACTCATTGTGTTTAATGAGATTTACGTTTGTAATAGCAACGTGTAGCTGAGGCGCTAGCAGAAGAAAAGTCTGTCTTGTAACCGATCATCTATGACAGCACACAACGTGAATAAGAAAGAAGGCACACTTGTGCATTAGATCATCTATAATCATTCTATGGATGCAAATACCTGTAAACAATATTTTTCAGGGTTTTTTTTTTGTTTATTTTAATTAACGCTTTCTAAAAACCTCAGTTAACATACAATAAAATGGACGTCTTCGATGTAAGCTTGTCTTTGCTAGTTTTTTTTTCACCACTCAAGTCCATGATTTCGGCTATTATATTTTCCAAGCATTTATTCAATGACTCGCTGTGGCCCAATTCAAAAAAATTAACCATAAAACAATTATATTTGAACATTTTTAATAGTGTACAAAATAATTCAACAGAAAAATATGACCACGTGAACATGTATTGTAGACAGCGTTACAGTACAATCGATGAACCTGTCATAAAAAAGGGCACGCGTTTTTGACATTTATCAAAATAAAACACGGAGGGGAAAAAGAAAAAAAAAAACAAAGTCCCCGCCCAGACGGCCGGAGCTGACCCGGGAGGTGGAGCCGTAGGCAGCGTCTCTTCCACCGGTAAGTACGGATGGATGGATGGATGGATGGATGGATGGATGGATGGAT
This sequence comes from Syngnathus scovelli, assembly GCF_024217435.2. Taxonomy (NCBI): domain Eukaryota; kingdom Metazoa; phylum Chordata; class Actinopteri; order Syngnathiformes; family Syngnathidae; genus Syngnathus; species Syngnathus scovelli. The sequence goes on from NC_090866.1 coordinate 1,536,467, forward strand.
GGATGGATGGATGGATGGATGGATGGATGGATGGATGTCCAAGAAAGTGAATGATCTTGATTGATTTATCCAAAGAAGAACTGACTTTCCGAAAACAATGTCATCAGTTTTGTGTGCTTATGTTGCGGATGGACCAGACGTACAGTACATTGTCTCCTCAAAAGGCAAATTCCAATTGGACGCATGGACGTTTGAACGTGGGCAAATGTTTTCCACAGGAATGGGTTCCAATCATCAGGCACGATCTGCATTCTCAAAGGAAGCTCTGAGCACAGCCGCCGCTGTCTGATGCCTACCTACACGGGATGCCCGCTAAGAGGAATAAGGTCCACCCACATTCAAAGCGCCTTGATATTTTCTGACAGTAATGGTGGAGTGGGCGAGGAAACTCACTGCTCTTGCTCTGCTCACCCGATGGTTGTTCTTCTAAATGTCCCCAACTGTTTACGGAACAGTGGAGAGGAACGGTCGGTACGTGATGGCAGCGCGCTTTCCCTCCTCAGATGACGCAGGGCCAAGGACCCCGCCTCTCCTTGTCAGACGGCGTCCGTCGAGCCGCTCGCTTTGCTGGAGCCCTGCGGGTTACGGCCGCAAACAGCCTCCAGGGAGAGCTGGAGCGTCCCGATTTGCAGGATGCATATGCCACGCAGGCAAGGAGGGATGGATGAGCCATCGAAAGATTGTTAATAGTGATGCTTGACTTTTCTTTCCCCACTTAGGTGTATTGATACGTGTCAAAAGAAGCTCTGTGTCTTTGCTTCCAGGTCAAGAAGGACATCTAAGCGCGAGTGCTCGGAGATCCCGACTACAACGCTCAAAAGTTCCCCAACACGCATCGAGCTTTCTCCTCGGATGACTCGTAATCTGCAGAAGATGCGTAGCAGAATGTCAAGTGTGTGTGTGTGTGTGTGTGTGTGTGTGTGTGTGTGTGTGTGTGTGTGTGTGTGTGTGTGTGTGTGTGTGTGTGTGTGTGTGTGTGTGTTCCTGTGCTCAAATATTTGTGTTACTCTCCTTGACCGATGCTTTGATTTGACATACTCATTCTCAGTTTGGGAGTATTCGAAAAAGATTCGATGCCAGTGAGCGTTTGGAAAGTTGAACGTGTTTAGAAAATGAAATACAAAATGTTTTCTTAGAAGATATAAAACATGGTACAGTACAAACGTGTTACGTTAGCTTTTAAATTGCTGTAAAGTTGAACTTCATGTTATAACCCACCTAATGTTGTAGAGATCATTACATCAGATGAAAAATGCTTTAACTCATTTGTATTTTACTATTTTAGATGATGACTTTTTTCAGTCAGTCATTTGTATTTTACTATTTTATAGTGAGCTTTAATCATGTTCCATAGCAGTATTAGATCAGCTTCCCGATGCAGTGAAGGAGGGGAGATTACATCAATATTTGTATCATGCAACAAGCGGATGGATGTTTCAAATCTCTTTTATTCGTTCATTCTTTATGTATTTATTTATTTACGACATCATGTAAAACGGTATCATGGTCGAATGTCACAGGTATCAAGCTCTAGTCCTCGGGGCCGCATTCCAACATGTTTTCCAAGTGACCCTCGTTAAGTGCACCTACGTGAAAACTTTTAGCTCCTGCAGAACGTGAAAGTAGCTAAAAGTGTTCGCGCAGGTGTGTTTAACGAGGGTCACTTGGAAAACATGTTGGAACGCGGCCCCCCTGAGGACTAGAGCTTGACACCTTTGACCATGATAGTTCCCTAATAAAGTGGCCTGTTATTAGGTACACTTGAAAAGGGCGGTGTACCTAATGGAGTGTCCGTGTGATTCCCTCGTTAAGCGCACCTGCGTGAAAACTTTTAGCTCCTGCAGAACGTGAAAGTAGCTAAAAGTTTTCACGCAGGTGCGCTTAACCAGGGTCACTTGGAAAGCATGTTGGAACGCGGCCCCGAGGACGAGAGCGTGACACCTGTGACCTTTGACCATGATATTTCCCTAATAAAGTGGCCTGTTATTAGATACACTTGAAAATGGCGGTGTACTTAATGGAGTGTCCGTGTGAGTCCCTCGTTAAGTGCACCTGCGAGAAAACCTTTAGGTAGCTAAAAGTTTTCACGCAGGTGCGCTTAACGAGGGTCACTTGGAAAACATGTTGGAACGCGGCCCCGAGGACGAGAGCGTGACTCCTGTGACCTTTGACCATGATATTTCTCTAATAAAGTGGCCTGTTATTAGGTACACTTGAAAATGGCGGTGTACTTAATGGAGTGTCCGTGTGAGTCCCTCGTTAAGTGCACCTGCGTGAAAACTTTTAGCTCCTGCGGAACGTGAAAGGAGCTAAAAGTTTTCACGCAGGTGCGCTTAACGAGGGTCACTTGGAAAACATATTGGAACGCGGCCCCTAGAGGACTGGAGGTTGACACCCCTGGTTTAAGTGAAAAGTGCCACACCCGCCCTCACCCCCACCTCCTGATTGGCTGTTGGTTCTGTGACGTCACTTAGACACTCCATTAGGTACACGGCCATTTCCAGGTGTACCTACGTCACTTGGACACTAGATGGTGCCACACCCGCCCTCAACCCCACCTCCTGATTGGCTGTCCTCCCCAAATCTGGTCACCCTACAACAGGGGTGTCCAAGTCCAGTCCTCGAGGGCCGCATTCCTCCATGTTTTCCAAGTTTCCCTCGTTAAACACACCTGATTCAATGATCAGGCTCCTGTAGAACGCGAGGATGAACTGATCATTTGTATCAGGTGTGTTTAACGAGGGAAACTTGGAAAACATGTAGGAATGCGGCCCTCGAGGACTGGACTTGGACACCCCTGCCTTACACTGAGTGCCAAAAGTCCCAATGATCGTGAGCAGCAGGGGGGGGGGGGGGGGGCATTTCAACCCCTTACACTGAGTGCCAAGCAGGGAAGAAATGGGTATCATTGTTATAGTCGCTGGTATGACTCGGCAGGGGTTTGAACCCAAAACCTCCCAATCTCAGGGCGGACACTCTCCTCTTAGGCCACTGAGCTGGTAAACACTTGTATCGTAGTATAACACTTATAGTCGTTTTTAAATAACGTGTATACCTGTATACGCCTAAATATTGTTATCCAATATATCTACTGCAATTTCACATTAGATTGCTGGTTTGAAATTTGCTTTTAATATTATTTTTAATAAACATTTATGTTAAAACTTGTATGGCGTCTTATTCCTTGTATTTATATTCGCCAATAAAAACACAAAAATCAGACATTTGGTTAACTGCTTTATATGACAATATGTGTAGGTACACTACACGAGGTTAAAAAAAAGACAATAAATAAATAAAGGGTTAATTGCACAACAAAAGCACTTCCTCGCACCTGGGATCGAACCAAGCTCTTGCCGAGTCACTAAGCAGTCGGCTATTTCGAAAGGCAGTCCACAATAGCTTGCACTGTTTTGTACGAGCGATGTGTATTCCAGTTCTTTTAAGTGAACTGAATCTTTAGAATCGGCTCACTCAAAATATTTGTTCAAAAGAATCGTTCACCAAATCGTTCGCTACACTTTATATATTTATTTTATTATATTTTTATAGTAGTTTTTAAATAACGTGTATACCTATGTACGCCTAAATATTGTTATCCAATATATCTACTGCAATTTCACATTAGATTGCTGGTTTGAAATTTGCTTTTAATATTATTATTTTTAATAAACATTTATGTTAAAACTTGTCTGGTGTTTTATTCCTTGTTTCTTTATTCGCCAATTAAAACATAAAAACAAAATTCTCAGTGGGACGAAAAAACTTTTCCATCCATCCATTTTCTGAACCGCTTAGTCCCCACGGGGGTCGCGGGCATGCTGGAGCCTATCCCAGCCATCATCGGGCAGTAGGCGGGGGACACCCTGAACCGGTTGCCAGCCAATCGCAGGGCACACAGAGACAAACAACCATTCACACACGCACTCACACCTAGGGACAATTTGGAGTGATCAATCGGCCTACCAAGCATGTTTTTGGGATGTGGGAGGAAACCGGAGTGCCCGGAGAAAACCCACGCGGGCTCGGGGAGAACATGCAAACTCCGCACAGGGAGGGCCGGAGGTGGAATCGAACCCGCACCCTCTTAACTGTGAGGCGGACGTGCTACCCAGTGCTCCACCAAGCCGCAAAAAACTTTTATCATAGAAAATTTGCAACACAGTTGCTCGTGTAACCATATAACGATACACTTCTTTAGAGCTAGGGTTAGGTTTAAAGTTAGGGTTAGAGCTAGAATTAGGTTTAGAGCTAGTGTTAGGGTTAGAGCTAGGGTTAGGGTTAGAGCTAGGGTTAGGGTTAGTGCTAGGGTTAGAGCTAGGGTTAGGGTTAGGGTAGGGTTAGAGCTAGTGTTAGGGTTAGGGTTAGAGCTAGGGTTAGGGTTAGGACTAGGGTTAGGGTTAGAGCTAGGGTTGGGGTTAGGGTTAGGGCTAGTGTTAGGGTTAGAACTAAGGTTAGAGTTAGAGCTAGGGTTAGAGCTAGGGTTAGGGTTGGAGCTAGGGTTAGAGCTAGGGTTAGGGTTAAAGCTAACTCCAACCCTAGGTCTAACCCTAACCCTAGCTCTAACCCTAACCCCAACCCTAGCTCTAACCTTAGATCTAACCCTAACCCTAGCACTAACCCTAACCCTAGCTCAAACCCTAACCCTAGCGCTAACCCTAACCCTAAACTTAGCCCTAACCCTAGCTCTAACCCTAACTCTAGCTCTAACCCTAGCGCTAACCCTAGGTGTAACCGTAACCCTAGCTCTAACCCCAACCCTAGCTCTAACTCTAGATCTAACCATAAACCTAGCTCAAACCTTAACCCTAGCTCTAACCCTAACCCTAAACTTAGCCCTAACCCTAACCCTAGCTCTAACCCTAACTCTAGCTCTAACCCTAACCCTGGCTCTAACCCTAACCCTAGCTCTAACCCTAACCCTAGCTCTAACCCTAGTTCTAACCCTAACTCTAACCCTAACACTAGCTCTAACCCCAACTCTAACCCTAACACTAGCTCTAACCCTAACTCTAACCCTAACACTAGCTCTTACCCTAACCCTAGCTCCAACCCTATTTCTAAGCCTAACCCTAGCTCTAACCCTAGCTTTAACCCTAACCCTAGCTCTAACCCTAGCTCTAACCCTAACCCTAGCTCTAACCCTAGCTCTAACCCTAACCCTAGCTCTAACCCTAGCCCTAACGCTAACCCCAACCCTAGCTCTAACCCTAGCCCTAGCTCTAACCCTAACCCTAGCTCTAACCCTAACACTAGCTCTAACCCTAACCCTAGCTCTAACCCTAACACTAGCTCTAAACCTAATTCTAGCTCCAACCCTAACTTTAAACCTAACCCTAGCTCTAAAGAAGTGTATCGTTATATGGTTACACGAGCAACTGTGTTGCAAATTTTCTATGATAAAAGTTTTTTCGTCCCACTGAGATTCGAACCCGGGTCGCTGGGGTGAAAGCAATCTCCGGTTAGAATATGTTATTTTGTAGGTATTAACAAGTAGAATAGTTTTAAATTAGTCACAATTATTTAGGCAGATAATTATGGGATATTTTGGTACACTACAAAACACCAGACGAGTTGGGAAAGGCGATGGTAAACCAAAGTTGCGTGTTGTAGCATTTTCACAACACTCGGTCAGTTAGTAAATGTAGTAAGTGATAGTTGACCTAAAATGCCGCGGTTACTAGTTCAGACCAATAGCCGGGAGAGTTGTGCACTTAATCCAAAAGCAACGATATCATGCGTTGTGCTACAGCTGTTGTTCCTATAATGCCAAAGAAACAGTCTTGTGGACCTTCAGTGTGACATGATCCGTCATTCACAGACCTGCCACAGTGATGACAAGAGGGAGGGCAGCAGATTGAGGGCGGGTCGGTTTTCCTCCACCCCCAGAGCTACTAAAGCACCGGCCAGGAGGGACGTGACTCTGGGCAGGGCCGGGGGCTGAGATGGCATCATCTGCACAATCACAAAAGTTTGCTGTTTGAAGGAAGAAACACTGGAAAACCGAGCCCTAACCCGCCAAGCCACATCCGCAGCTACTTTCTTACCTTTTCAACTTGATGACAATGGATGAGTCCATCGCGTCCTATGTAGAATATGGCGAAAGCGTCATAGGACCTGGAACAGATAGATGCCATTCAGTCAGAATGACACATATGGACGGGCTGCTTTCAAATAGACCCAAAAGAGTCTGGGTGGGGCTATCTGTACAGGTGTGGTTTGTCTTTGCGGTAGAAGCGAAGCATCAGAGTCAGGAAGGGAAGGCCCCGGAGCCTCCAGCGAGCCTTAATGGTCCCGTCTTCCACGTGCTTGGTCAGTTTCAGCACCTCCAGCCGGACGTCGGTGAAATAGAACAGACACACCAGGCGCCACAGCGAAGTGCTGAGTCGGTAGATCGCACGTCCCCTGCAAGAGACGGACTCATGGGCCAGTCACAAAAGAAAAGAAATAGGATCATAGTCTCAAGCTAAGGTAAGCTGGATCACTACCTGGTCTTGTTGTTGACAAGTCCGTTGATGAATTCAACGTCACGGGAGTACATGGTATAGTCGTGATTCTTTGGAAGCTGTAAAAGAATGCTTCAATGTATTACAAAAAAAAAAACTCCTGTTATTTGTTCCCAGATGACATGTCTCAATGCTCATTCTCGTTACTAAACTAGAAGAATGGAAAGTTGTCACACGACTTGCCGAATCCCTGCCCTGCAGCATGAAGCTATTCAACGGGTAATACCGTCAAGTGCACAACTCAACACAAGCATTGAAGTTGGATTGTTTGGAAAGAGATTCAGCCACTTTCCCTGGAGCGTATCTATCTCAGAGAAAGCATCTGCCTACCTACCTCCGTCCTTAGTCTTTCATATGCCACGGCCAGCTTTTGCTCTCCTTCATTGTCTCTTTCACTTTGCGAGCCCTCTGTTCTTACATGGCGACTATACACAGGGTTGGGATGACAGGGAAACTCCTCCATCTTGTTTCTCTCCAATCCAATGTCTTGCCGAGAGTTCGGGCTGCCGCCGCCGCCGGCCACCGTGGCTTCTGTTCCCGGGGAATGGAAACAGTAAAAGCGAGAACCGTACACGAAGGGTGCGGGGCAACACTCGGTTTCAAAGAGGCTTCGGAAACAGCCGTGCTGTCTATTTTGGCCGTGCGCGCCGCTTCTCCGGAAGCTGCTGCCGATGCTGATGTCATCCTCTCTGCTGCCGTCCACCGTCGTCAATAGGAAGGAAAAGTCGGTGGACTTGTGACTTCCTGGAACCTCTGCTAGTCTAGTCTGACCAAAGAGCGGGATCTCCACCACCGTGCGTAGGCCGCTCCACTCATCGGGCCGCGCCAGCGCGCACAGGCCGGGCGGCTCCTCCCAGTGGTCGTCCAGGTAAGCGGCCCCCTGCGGCCAGCTGACGTGATGGAAAGGCTGCGACACGACCGCTTGCTTCACCGTCTGATAGCTGGTGCAATTGGGCGACGCCAGGGCCCATGATGCACTGCTGAGAGGGCGGCGGGTTGGGCAGCACCACTGCAAATCAATTGGCTGAAAGACACACACTCGATGGATCTGAAAAATGCTAAACTCCTCCCTCATCCCATTGAATGGAACGGTTAGTGTTGAAATGGTTCTTTGCAGCCAGCTAATTACCTGACAAAGGCTCCTGATGTGCTTGGTGATGGGCTGCCTTCTGCCATGGATGCGGACACAAGCCACCCAGAAGGCAAGTAGACCCCCTCTGCTGACAGCCATTCACCACACAACCCCACTCAGTATGTCACCATGACCTGCAGCAGCAAGGCTGCAAAGTCACATGGACGACGAGCCTGCAAATTGTTCTTCGATCCAAACTCCGGCCGGCTGCGCTTCTCGTCCCCCTCGAGAACCTAAAAGAGAGACAGTTAGCGAGGAGTTGACTCCGTTTCATGGCTCTGTCGTCGCTTGAATTCTTATTACATTGGCACTTTGGTTCCTATTTGGCATCGTAGCAATTGCATGACAAGGATTGTCATGGGTAAATCCATTTGACATTTTCTACCATTTGCATCCACGACTGCAATGACATTTTAAAGACTCGACCAGCACATGACATGCACAAGACCACAATAAGGACCGGCCGGCCGGCCGGCCGGCAGTGGCAGCTAAAATTGAATTAACCAGTCAAGAACAAACGACAAGTGTTCTGTTCTTCTCTTCCAGTATGGGGGAGAAAAAGTGAGAAGGAAAATCGAAAAAGCCCATGAGTTCCTATTGGAGATTGATCGACTCTCATGTGACGTTATCACGTAGAGTGACAATATCAAAGTGTTGGTTCCTGTGATCGACGCGCGCTACCTTATGGCGTGAGGAAGATTATACTCTTATACGTGATATGGCGTGAGGAAGATTATACTCTTATACGTGAAATACAAAGTCAAATGCAACATTTCTTCAACGCAACTGATGTCGTCATTCAAGTGGCATCAACTGTTCGTAAGAGCTCCGATTTTCCTTGCAAATGTGCATTATTTCCCCCAAATGGGCGCTTAGGCCCAACTAGTTCTACTGACAACATGTGCAGTATTCACACATACTACCATCGGGTGAGCAGAGCTTATACTTGAGATAACATAGGTTATCTCAAGTATAAGATCGTGCTCTTACTTAGCGCTAACTTACACAAGTGACATCCAGTCTTGTGTGCCATTGCCAGTCCAAACAACCCTCGCAGGATGACGTCTGCTCCCTTCAGGGACTGTGGGCAAATTGCAATTGCAATTGCAATTGCAATCCCCTAGTTTGGCCTTCCTTCCGAGTGCCGTACGGTCCAAGTGTGACAAAGTGCGAGGTGTGTGTCGTAACGTTGGCTTTTGAAGTTCGACGACGAGTTCATCAAATTGACTTTGACGTCTTTGAAGTTAACGGAACGTGCCACCTTTGCTCAGTCTTCACGGAGATGCGTTTGGGGATGTCGGAAAAAAAATCTGTTCTGGTCTATCGATCATCTATGACAGCACACAACGTGAATAAGAAAGAAGGCACACTTGTGCATTAGATCATCTATAATCATTCTATGGATGCAAATACCAGTAAACAATATTTTTCAGGTGTTTTTTTTTTTGTTTTTTTTTAATTAACGCTTTCTAAAAACCTCAGTTTACATACAATAAAATGGACGTCTTCGATGTAAGCTTGTCTTTGCTAGTTTTTTTTTCACCACTCAAGTCCATGATTTCGGTTATTATATTTTCCAAGCATTTATCCAATGACTCGTTTGTAATAGCAACGTGTAGCTGAGGCGCTAGCAGAAGAAAAGTCTGTCTTGTAACCGATCATCTATGACAGCACACAACGTGAATAAGAAAGAAGGCACACTTGTGCATTAGATCATCTATAATCATTCTATGGATGCAAATACCAGTAAACAATATTTTTCAGGGTTTTTTTGTTTTTGTTTATTTTAATTAACGCTTTCTAAAAACCTCAGTTAACATACAATAAAATGGACGTCTTCGATGTAAGCTTGTCTTTGCTAGTTTTTTTTTCACCACTCAAGTCCATGATTTCGGCTATTATATTTTCCAAGCATTTATTCAATGACTCGCTGTGGCCCAATTCAAAAAATCAACCATAAAACAATTATATTTGAACATTTTTAATAGTGTACAAAATAATTCAACAGAAAAATATGACCACGTGAACATGTATTGTAGACAGCGTTACAGTACAATCGATGAACCTGTCATAAAAAAGGGCACCTGTTTTTGACATTTATCAAAATAAAACACGGAGGGGAAAAAGAAAAAAAAAAAAAAAGTCCCCGCCCAGACGGCCGGAGCTGACCCGGGAGGTGGAGCCGTGGGCAGCGTCTCTTCCACCGGTAAGTACGGATGGATGGATGGATGGATGGATGGATGGATGGATGGATGGATGGATGGATGGATGGATGGATGGATGGATGGATGGATGGATGGATGGATGGATGGATGGATGGATGTCCAAGAAAGTGAATAATCTTGATTGATTTATCCAAAGAAGAACTGACTTTCCGAAAACAATGTCATCAGTTTTGTGTGCTTATGTTGCGGACGGACCAGACGTACAGTACATTGTCTCCTCAAAAGGCAAATTCCAATTGGACGCATGGACGTTTAAACGTGGGCAAATGTTTTCCACAGGAATGGGTTCCAATCATCAGGCACGATCAGCATTCTCAAAGGAAGCTCCGAGCACAGCCGCCGCTGTCTGACGCCTACCTACACGGGATGGCCGCTAAGAGGAGAAAGGTCCACCCACATTCAAAGCGCCTTGATATTTTCTGACTGTAATGGTGGAGTGGGCGAGGAAACTCACTGCTCTTGCTCTGCTCACCCGATGGTTGTTCTTCTAAATGTCCCCAACTGTTTACGGAACAGTGGAGAGCAACGGTCGGTACGTGATGGCAGCGCGCTTTCCCTCCTCAGATGACGCAGGGCCAAGGACCCCGCCTCTCCTTGTCAGACGGCGTCCGTCGAGCCGCTCGCTTTGCTGGAGCCCTGCGGGTTACGGCCGCAAACAGCCTCCAGGGAGAGCTGGAGCGTCCCGATTTGCAGGATGCATATGCCACGCAGGCAAGGAGGGATGGATGAGCCATCAAAAGATTGTTAATAGTGATGCTTGACTTTTCTTCCCCCACTTAGGTGTATTGATACGTGTCAAAAGAAGCTCTGTGTCTTTGCTTCCAGGTCAAGAAGGACGTCTAAGCGCGAGTGCTCGGAGATCCCAACTACAACGCTCAAAAGTTCCCCAACACGCATCGAGCTTTCTCCTCGGATGACTCGTAATCTGCAGAAGATGCGTAGCAGAATGTCAAGTGTGTGTGTGTGTGTGTGTGTGTGTGTGTGTGTGTGTGTGTGTGTGTGTGTGTGTGTGTGTGTGTGTGTGTGTGTGTGTGTGTGTGTGTGCGTGCGTGCGTGTGTGTTTGTGTGTGTAAGAGGACGGGATGGGGTAATGTTCATACAGTATCTCACAAAAGTGAGTACACCCCTCTCATATCTGCAATGTTTTGATTATATCTTGTCATGGGACAACACTGAAGAAATTACACTTTGATCCAACGTTAAGTAGTTACTGTAAAGCTTGGATAGCAAAGTATATTTGTTGTTACTTCTAAGTAACTCGATATACAACAATGAATGTGTTTAATGCTAGCAACAAAAGTGAGTGCACCACAACTGAAATGGTCAAAATCGGACCCAAATATCAATGTTTCGAGTGGCCACCATTATTATTTCCATTGTTTACTCATCCCACTGAAACATTTAAGCCTACCAAGCAGAAACATATCTATTCTTGACGTAGAGTCTCCTAAAATTGATCACAGTGACTAACTGACCTTAATCATGATTGACAAAATCAATCAATTGTACGTATTTTGAACAAAATGGCTGGGTGGGAGAAGGGGTTAGGCCCTAACCCCTTCTTCTCTGCAGCTGCCAAGACATACAGTTACACAGCGCTGTGAAGCCATGGCTTAGTATGTTATTCAGCAAATTTAGAAGGATAACAGTGATTGTGTTTTTCACTGCAGTTGGACGAATCTACTGATGAGCGTGACACAGCACAGATGTGCATTTTCATTCATATAGTGTTTAGTGACCTCACTGCAAGAGGAGTGGACAATACTTCCCATGAAAGAAAAAAAGCGAGAAGACAAATTTCAGTCATTTAATTTTTTATTGAGAAAACTCCCAGTATACAAATTGGCGTCTATTACGATTGATGGAGCACCCGCAATGGTTGGCCGCGTATTGCCAAATGCAGGCGGGACGATGCTTTTGCAGATTTCTTGAACTGCCAACGCATAATCCACCAACAAACGTTTTACCGCTAAAATGCTCAAATTTAAAGAGATCATGGATGTGATAACAAAGATTGCCTGTTCTGTTCGAGCCAGATCTCTTCAAAGACGGTTATTCTGTGCACACCTGGAGAAGGTTGACTAGCTGAAAAAGTGTGTGCACCCCTGCTCTATATGATGATCATCACCCATTAAGAACATTTACTAAGAAGAGCTATAGTCAAAAACCACGAATGCCACTGACTATATAAATGCTTGTGAAAACAAAACATTAACAGTTTTGCTATTCTGAACTAAAGAAGCTGATTTACATTCCAAACTTCTACATGTGATGATCTTTCAATTTAACTACGGACACATTTTCAATATTTCCACAGCAAAATATTTGTATTTTCACCAGCATAATAGACATTCCAACATATTCCAACTGAATTCCCCACCCATATGTGGGTTTGGATTCCGGACGTGCCATGTTTTTAAGATTGTGTGGTGCTTTCTCCAAGGCCGGCATAATTCACTTTACCATATGTGTTAGGGTTTTCAGGTTAGTTTGATCCTATGATTATGTTGGAATGTAGACTGTAATGATTAAATCAATCATGTCTTGCCCTCACAATGTAATGATTAAATCAATCACGTCTGGCCCTCACAATGCAGAGTAAGATGAAGTGGTTGCTTCCTCTGCTTGATTGACCAGCTGCAGGGGAAGCAATCAAAGTTGTTCTGTTTCCCACAATAGTGTAAAACACCCCCTGCTCTGATCTTATCAGAGGCCGGGGGTTCACCAAACCTGTCCACTCCCACCCCCACTCTGTTCCTCCTAATAAATATGCCCTTGCAGGGAGGAGACTTTTAGACTTCATTCGATAATCGCTGTTCAGACAGCGACGAATGGACTCTCCACCTGCAGGTGTCTAAAAGAACTTGCTTGTCTTCTGTTTGGTTCTTGCAAAATAAGTTGGAGTGAGCAAATCTCTAACATTTTGGTGCCGAAACCCGGGATCCTCATACCCACCATCTGACCGGCGAAGGAGGACGTGCTGCATTGTCGACAAGCCAGCGTCCATTAGGAGGACCTGGAAAAGAAAGTCCTGGGAAGAGAATTCTTCGCTGGGCCAGCATCTTAGGTCTGCCTTCGTCTGACAGAGGTGGATTGACGGGATCCGGCGGTGCAACGAACCAGGGGACAAGTAAGTTAAAGCGCTAAAGATACGGCTTTGGTTTGTCCGGGCTATGAGATTCGGCTTTGGTTTGTCCGAGCTATGAGATTCGGCTTTGGTTTGTCCGAGCTATGAGATTCGGCTTTGGTTTGTCTGAGCTATGAGATTCGGCTTTGGTTTGTCCGAGCTATGAGATTCGGCTTTGGTTTGTCCGAGCTATGAGATTCGGCTTTGGTTTATCCGAGCTATGAGATACGGCTTTGGTTTGTCCGAGCCATGAGGCCTAAAAAAGCGCTGGAGTTTGTGTGATTGAGTGTGTGACTGGTAGGATAAATTGACTAAAAAGCAGTTCTAGCGTTGATCCATGGCAAAAAAAACAGGCTAGTAATTTGTTGAAAGGTCAATTTAAACCTGCATTGAGGATCCTCAAAGAAATAAATAAGTAATAATAGTAATAATAATAATAATAATAATAATATTTTTGAGACAGAGATTGTAAAACCTAAAACTACTAGAATTAAGATGGGAAATAAAAACGGTAAATCTCTACCTCTTGACGGAGATGAGAAGTACATGGCGAGTAGATTTCTTAATTGTATGCAATACATGCCAAAGTGGAAGAAAAAGTATGGTGTAGAAGGGAAGTTGAAAGTTGAAGTGTGGAAGATAGTGGTTGAAGTTTTGGAGGACAGTGTGGCTAGGAAGATAGGACTGAAAAAGAAAAGAAAAGAGAGTGAATTGGATTGTGCTAAAATGTGGTTGAAAGCTTCACAAGAAAGAAGAGAACAAATCCAAAAGACAAAAGATAGAAAGTTGAAAAGTGATGAGGCCGCCATTCAATTGAGATTTGAAAAAGAATTCAGGGTGCATAGTGGCATCCCATACAGCTGAGAGTGCTTATCAACAACAGCTTAAAAATGCGCTCCTCACTAATTTCCGCCCTGAAATAGGCAACTGGGTGAGGAAACATTTGGTGGAAGTGGATGTTGCAAGTGTGACAACAACTATGCAATGGGCCAGACATGCTGAAAAGGTGATCAAAAAAGGCAAAAGTTCTGATGTATTTCATCTAGATAATGATGATGATGAACTAGATGAAGATACAACAGTCTTCTTCCAAGGGTCCCAGCTAGGCAGAGGGAGAGGTAGAGGCCAACAAGGTCGCAGGCCGCCATATAATTCAAAACCCCCACGAGATTCTGACAACTGTTGGAACTGTGGGAGACGAGGACACTTCACACGAGAGTGTCGTTTTGCAAAACAATATCAATCAAAGGGTGGAGGAAAGAGCAGAGGAGAAGCCAAATTTTTAGCATGACAAGCTTCCTCCTCTTTGACCGCTTATGCTCATACAGAGAAAGAAAGAATAGATGCCCATATGACAGCAAAACATGTCATTGTCAGATTATTAGAATTTTTTTTAGATTATTAGAAATCCTGTCCATCCAAGAAGTGTGACAATGCTGTTTGTATGCCCAAATTACAAATGACTAGAGCTCAAATTGTGTTACACTAAAGTTAAAATACGCAAATCAAGTGGTAAATAAATGCAACTTGCTTCTAGAAGATAAATAAATAAAATTAGAATGTGCTGTCCTCGTGTGCATGGGAGGGACCAGCTCATGATCGACCACAGGAAATGGCCAGCCTGTGACGAATCATTGGTGCTGGGAACTACCTTTTGCATGCGAGAGCTGTGCATGTGTGTGCGTATATGTTAAAATGATGAACATTGGCTAAAGTTTTAGTATAAAAAAAATTTGCTAGACTGTGGTCTATCCAATTTGCACCGCAGAACAGAAATGATTTTGAAAGATAAAAATGAGAGGAAAAAGAGAGAAATCTGTTTGCAAGCAGAAACTAATCCACACTAGTGCATGTAAAGTGTCGAGCCCACATGAGAAATTCGGAGAAAAAAAAAATGACAGAACATGCTTTCAGGAATTGGAAGAAGCTAAATTGTGAATTTAAGATTTTGCAATGCTACATTTAATAGGAATAATTGATTGGTTGTGTTATAAGATTATGCAAAATTCTAAATGCAAGCTAAATCTGAGAGATTGAGTTCTTCAAATTTAAAAACAAAGAAAAAAATTCAGATTAATTTGCCAGTTGTTTGGTTTAGTTAAGTCTTTTTTTTTGAATTGGTGGATTGTTCTACCAGGAAACCTGAGTTGAAAGTGATATATGAGTGTTGTGTGGTGAGCTTGGATGAATTGGGACCGATGTGATAGGAAGACTCCTTTTTGGAGACTGTGTGAGATACATATGATGAGCATTGATGAATGATTGCCTGAATGAAAGGTTGAATGGTTGAAGTCGTTGGCGACTACTATGGAAAATTAGTAGAGCGACTTTGATGAAAGAATGATTTTGAGCAGGTTGAATGTTAGAAAGAAACACGTAACTTTTGGATTGATAATTAACTAGAAAAAAAATGGAGAACCAGTAACACATGTAGAAGATGTGTGAACTGAGAAATTAAGAAGCGTTTTGGAAAGAAAGTCAAACTAAATGATGATGAAATCATATGTAGTACTACAAAACTTTACTACATATGGATTCTCTAAATCATACAATTGAGTAAAATAAAACATACGTTTTGATTTGTATTCAAATTTCTAAGATTCTTGTGATAAACAATGAGAAAACGATTGAAAAGTAACTAAAGAAACTACAACAAAGTGAAAATGTCTAATCATTTGCTAGCTGAGTCGCTCCCCATTCGGGGAGGCCATCCATTTACTTGCTAAGCTAGTTGTCAAAACAGGGGCAAGATTAGAGAAGGGCATCTATAAATGACCTACCCTACCAAAGAACCTATGCAAATGGGCTGCAATATTGAGCCATGGTGCGCGTCACATGGCTCAAGAGGAGGGATAGTGGGGCAGGTCAGTCAGCTTTATACAACATATGGATTTGATTCATATTCAAAATATTTTCAAAACAAAACAAACATTTTTTTTTTTGTAGAAGCTTGTTTAAAAAAAAAGAAAAAAACAAAAAACAAACAAAAACAAAACAAAAACAAAAACAAAAAAAACTCCTGTTTGCCAGTTAAATGGGCACTACAATTGACTACGAGAGTTGCAAGCAACAGATGAAGAGCAGTCCTGGGCAGATTATCTAATCAGGACGCTCAAACTGAAAGATGTGTCCAATGCAAATTTACTGCCGCCTGATCTCTCCCCCTCACAGGTGGACAACCCTCAGGTTCACTGTGAGAGCTTACACATAGGAGGCGTGCTATGCGTGTTCGAAACTCCCCCCTTCCTCCACGCAAGTTCGCTTGGAGGCCAGAGCAATGAATGTCACTGAAGCGAAACGTATGGCATCCATGGGAGGAGTTGGATATCAACGCCGAGCAGTCACAATCAGTGATGCCGACCCATCCCACTCTGGACTTGCAGACGGTGCCTATGATGAACACTTCTGGGCAAATCTCAATGTGACTGTTAAAGGACGAACAATACCACAAGTGGCCTACACAGAGAGACCAGCTGGAGTGAATTACACGTTACATCCAAGGTGGTTTATCCGATGCTGCCCGCCAACTGGACAGGAGTGTGTGCACCAGTGTGGGTGACAGACCACACCTACAGGATATGACATCATCAGCTGACAGGAGCACACAACTCTTCTGGACTCGACGCAGAGCAGTTGCAACCTTTGACCCTCATGACCCTGTCTGCGGTGCGAACGTTCCAGATGACCATAAAGTATGGTCCGTCGGAGACAAAGTTGTCCTTGCGCTCTTCCCTCAGATATACTGTTTCTGTGTTTTTCTTTTTGTTTTTATTGATAGCATTCTGGTCGCCTGTGGCACAGGGGCCGTGTAAGAATTTTCCTGCTAATAACATCTGGCCAGCAGGTTTTTCGCTTACACAATAAGTTTGATCTGGGGTGTTGAGGTAATGCCTCATCTTCACTGGAAAGTGTTGCTATCATTGTTTGTTGTTTTTATTTTTACCATTCTACTTTCTTCATTATACGTATATATGTTTTTTTCTTGCTTATCGTTGTTGTTTGGGGTGGCATAATCATATGATAAATCAGGAGGGAGATGTTAGGGTTTTCAGGTTAGTTTGATCCTATGATTATGTTGGAATGTAGACTGTAATGATTAAATCAATCATGTCTTGCCCTCACAATGTAATGATTAAATCAATCACGTCTGGCCCTCACAATGCAGAGTAAGATGAAGTGGTTGCTTCCTCTGCTTGATTGACCAGCTGCAGGGGAAGCAATCAAAGTTGTTCTGTTTCCCACAATAGTGTAAAACACCCCCTGCTCTGATCTTATCAGAGGCCGGGGGTTCACCAAACCTGTCCACTCCCACCCCCACTCTGTTCCTCCTAATAAATATGCCCTTGCAGGGAGGAGACTTTTAGACTTCATTCGATAATCGCTGTTCAGACAGCGACGAATGGACTCTCCACCTGCAGGTGTCTAAAAGAACTTGCTTGTCTTCTGTTTGGTTCTTGCAAAATAAGTTGGAGTGAGCAAATCTCTAACAATATGTGTTCTGTTATATGTTAAGACGTTCTGATTAAATTTAGAGTTGTGGTTCCTTTAAGAATTCTGGTGACGGCTTTTTCTGTCATGAGCATGGGATGTACTTTGGTCAGTTAATAAACATGGCTCACAGAGTCTGAATGTGAGAAGTTTTCGGCTCGTTTTCTACGCCTTTAAAGTACTACATGGTATCTGCCCTCGGAAGTTCTACAGCTTTGAGGGTGATGAGCCTTGTTAAACGTCCTCCTCTGACAAGAAAGTATGAATCTCTGAAGGAATACTTACTAAAGACGTTTGAACCGTCTGGCACTGAGAGGGCCTGTAGGCTTTTCTCTTTTCAGGGGCTCGGTGACAGCAAGCCCTCAGAACTAATGGACTGGATGCTCGATCTGCTGGGTGACCACAAGCCGGATTTCCTTTACCTCTACCCTTTCCTGCGCCAACTGCTTGCTCATGTGAGAGCTGCTTTGGCCAAGACTGCCAGCACAGATTGCAGAGATGTTTCAGCTGAGGCTGACAAGTGTGTCCAGGCTTGTCAGCAGCCCTGCACAGCTGCCCTCCTCCCTACTGGTCTTGGATCTGATGTACTGGATGGTCACACGCTCGTCGCAGCAGCTCCGCCTCGTCAAAAGTCTTCGGGTGTGTGCTGTTACCATGCCAAGTTTGGCTCCAAAGCAAAACGATGCCGCTCTCTATGCAGCTTCGGTGGTGTCGGAAACATCAAGGCTGGCGCTCACTAGTGGCCGTGAGCGTCGGCCATGCCGGCAGGCTGCTCTACATCAAAGACTCCGTCTCTGGCCGACGTTTCCTCTGCGACACAGGGGCGCAATGGAGTCTACTGCCTGCTTCACAGGAGGATGTGGTGGCGAACACCCACGCCCCCCCCCCATGGAAGCTGCCAATGGAAGCCCTATCCGTACGTACGGCACAAGCCGTGTCGAACTGTGTATTTGGGGGCATCGCTTTGGCTGGGACTTTGTGATGGCCAAGGTCGCTGCCCACCTTCTCTTACACAGCAAAGCACAGTGTCGAGCACCACATTGACACCACTGGCCTGCCCATATACGCCCGCGCTCGTTGCCTCGAGCCAAACAAGCTTGCCGTAGCCAAGACGGAGTTCGAGTCCATGGAGCGCCTGGGGATTGTTCGACGCTCCAACAACCCTTGGGCCTCCCCCCTGCACCTCGTCCACAAACCAGGAGGGGGCTGAAGTCCTTGCGGGGACTACCAACGGGTCAACGACGTGACAACGACTGACCGCTACCCGGTGCCCCACATCCAGGATTTTTCAGCACACCTGGCTGGCAAGGTCATTTTTTTGAAGACGGTTTCCTTCAGGTGCCCGCACACCCTCTCGACATCCCAAACACAGCTGTGATCACATCATTTGGTTTGTTTGAGTTCCTGCACACACCAGTTTGGCTCAAAAATGCTGCTCAAACTTTCCAGCGGCTCATGGACTACGTGTTATGGGATCTGCCTTTTGTGTTTGTGTACCTTGACAACATCCGGGTGGC
This sequence comes from Syngnathus scovelli, assembly GCF_024217435.2. Lineage (NCBI taxonomy): Eukaryota > Metazoa > Chordata > Actinopteri > Syngnathiformes > Syngnathidae > Syngnathus > Syngnathus scovelli. The sequence goes on from NC_090866.1 coordinate 1,555,462, forward strand.
CAGTTCATCGCCTTCAGAGCACCTTTTGTACCTTCGCACTCTGTTTGAGCACCTTACAGAGCACGGGCTCATCATCAATCCTGTCAAGTGCGAGTTTGACCTTTCCACCATGGACTTTCTGGGGCACAGAGTCACAAAGGATGGGATCGGTCCTCTCCCGTCAAAAGTAGAGGTCATCACTACTTTCCCGCGCCCAGTCACTGTCAAAGTCTTACAGGATTTCCTTGGCATGGTTAACTTTTACCACAGTTTTCTCCTCAGGGCTGCCCAAACCATGTGACCCTTGTATGACGCTCTGAAAGGTGGCAAGCCAAAACACCCTGTGGACTAGAACCCAAAAAGGGACAATGCTTTTGCAGACGCTAAGACTGCCCTGGCTAAGGCTGTTTACAAATTATGGGTGGGTTATGCTTGGCAGCCGCTCACCTGTTTCAGAAGGCAGTTGTGTCCCAGTGAACGGAAGTATAGCATCTTCGACCAGGAGCTACTTGGTGTGTACCTCGCCATCCGACACTTTCATTCACTGCTGGAGGGACGCCGGTTCACCGTTTTTGTGGACCACGAGCCTTTGACTTCCACAATGTCCGAAGTCGTTCAACCATGCTCTGGCAGGCAACAGCGGCAGCTGACTTACATTTCGGAAATCACAATGGACATTGCACGCCTTTCTGGAAAACACAACCAGGTTTCAGACTGCCTCTACGTGCTGTTGCGGGAGCAGTCCACCTCGGCTTGGACTACAGCAGCATGGCAGCAGAGCAGGCCACTGAGCCGGACGTGCAGGCTTGCTGTTCATCCACTGCTGGACTGCAGTTGCATGAGGTGGCATTCGACGACGCTGGCACCACTCTGCTTTGTGATATCTCTATGGACTCTCCGAGGCCTGTTTGCCTGAGAAGTGCAGGTGGCCTTGATTGCGACGCCATCCATGGCCTCTCACACTGGTCGACAGGACACTACGGTAACTTATTTAATTATGAGATCAACTGTAATTACTACACTGATGACCAATTTAAAAGTAAATTTAATCTTGAACATGGAGTATCGATCATACACCGAAACAGCAGAAGCTTATATACAAATTTTCTAAATATAAAAGATTACTTAGGACCATTCGCCACACCCTTTAGTGTCATAGCCATCTCAGAAACCTGGCTGAGCCTGGAGAAAGGGGTGGACTTTGATCTAGAAGGGTATGAACTAAACTTCATTAATAGGGCTGATAAAAGGGGAGGGGGGCAGCCTTATATGTAGATAAAAGACTAAAATACAGGATTGTCAACCGTATGACTGCTGCCATTAAGGATATATGTGTCACGGTCGGGGGTGGAGCATGGAGCAGGACGACCAAGTGCAGCTTGGACCAGGGTTTATTGGCGGAACTCAAAATACAGACTCGGTAAACTGACATGACTTAACAAAACGACTTCCCAACCAAAACATACTTGAAACCGACAGGAACCAAAAGGACATGAAGACCGCAATGAAGAAATACATAAAGATGGCGGCGCGTGCACAAGCAGCGGCCACTCTCTGTCCCGTCGGTACGGTGATTTGTTCGTCTAATGAGTGTTCGTCCGACAGTCTTGTGTGTTCGTCTCGTCCGTGCTACAAGTACAGCAGGCAGGTTCTGCTTGACATCGGCAGAAGTGGGTTTTGCGGCGTTCTGGACTTTGAAGCGTCGACATTAAAGGCGCTCGGACTGCTACGTCCTGAAACGTCGCCGACCTCACCCGCTATTCCTCCCCCGGTTGGGAGCCGTCGGAAACGGTGTGCGAGGAGGCAGAAGAGGGGCAAGCGCGGAGGCGTCCGGGCCAGGCTGGCGGCCAACCCAGCGCGACCGGCGGTGCCCTCCATTCTTCTGGCGAATGTTCGATCGCTGGACAACAAAATGGATTACGTTCGCCTGCTGAGGTCTACGAACCGGACGGTGCGGAACTGCTGTGTGCTCGTGTTCACCGAGACCTGGTTGAGTGACAACATTCCGGACTCTGCAGTGCACCTGGAGCGGCTAGCGTGCTATCGGGCGGACCGTGCCATTGTACGAGGGGGAAAGTCGCGTGGAGGTGGAATATGCGTCTACATCCGAGAAGAATGGTGCCGGGACTCTGTGGTGGTATGTAAGCACTGCTCGCCGCTTGTGGAGTTTGTGATCATTAAGTGCCGTCCTTTTTATCTGCCGAGGGAATTTACCGCGATTCTGCTAGTCGCGGTATACATCCCGCCTTCCAACATCGAAGGAGACAGGATCGCGGCGCTTGGTGAACTGTACCAGGCTGTCAGTGAACAGCAAACAGCGCACCCTGACGGTTTCACCATCTTCGCTGGAGACTTCAATCATGCCAACCTGAAGTCTGTTTTCCCGAGGCTTCACCAGCATGTTCCTTTTCCGACACGTGGCGACAGCTTCCTGGACCTAGTCTACTCGGCGCAAAAGGGAGCTTTCAAAGCCACCCCCCTCCCCCATCTGGGGCTTTCTGACCATCTCACCGTTTTGCTTTTGCCCGCATACAGACAATTGGTAAAGGCATCCAGGCCGGTTCGGAGGCAGGTTCGAGTGTGGCCTGAGGGTGCCTCCGATGCACTTCGTGACTGCTTCGACACCACTGACTGGGACTTGTTTAAGCAGGCAGCCACCTACAACGATTGGACGGACATAGAGGAGTATACTGACTCTGTTACCTCTTACATCACGAAGTGCATCGATGATGTGACTTGCTCGAAATCCGTCGTCACTCGCGCGAACTGGAAGCCGTGGCTGACGGGGGCTGTCCTCAGACTGTTGAGGGCCAGAGACAAGGCTTTCAGAGCGGGGGATGAGGCTGGCTTGAGGACAGCGAGGGCCGACCTGTCCCGAGGCATCAAAGAAGCGAAGAAGGCGTTCTCGTGCAAGGTCTCCACCCACTTCAAGGACAGCAAGGACGCACGTAGCCTTTGGCGGGGCATTCAGACCATCACGGACTACAAGCCCGCGCCGAGGAGCTGTGAGGGCGACGTCCGTCTGCTGAACGATCTGAACCGCTTCTTTGCTCGCTTCGACGCCCAGAACAGCACTTGCCCGCTGAAGACCACTCCCCCCCCACACGAGCAGCCCCTGCGCCTCTCTGCCAACGGTGTGAGGAGGGCGCTTGCCGCTATTGACACCCGTAAGGCGGCGGGCCCTGACAACATCCCGGGTCGAGCGCTGAAGGACTGCGCTGGGGAGCTGTCGGGTGTCTTCACGGACATCTTTAACGTTTCCCTGCAGCAGGCCATCGTCCCCTCGTGTTTCAAGGCTGCCACCATCGTTCCTGTGCCGAAGAAACCTGCACCGTCCTGCTTCAATGACTACCGCCCTGTGGCACTGACGCCCATCATCATGAAGTGCTTTGAGCGGCTGGTCATGGAGCACATCAAGTCCGTTCTCCCCCCCACCATTGACCCTTTCCAGTTTGCGTACCGTGCCAAGCGGTCCTCTGAGGATGCCATCTGCTCTGCCCTCCACTCGGCCCTCACCCATCTGGAGAGAAAGGACTCATATGTGAGGTTGCTGTTTGTGGACTTCAGCTCTGCCTTCAACACCATTGTGCCGCAGCGACTCATCTGCAAACTCGGCGAGCTGGGCCTCAGTACCTCCCTCTGCAACTGGATACTGGACTTCCTCTGTCAGAGGCCTCAGGTGGTGCGTGTTGGCGACAAAATCTCCGCCAGCATCACGCTGAGCACGGGGGCCCCCCAGGGCTGCGTGCTCAGTCCATTACTCTTCACCCTGCTGACGCATGACTGCACTGCGACCTACAGCGACAACCGCATAGTGAAGTTTGCCGACGACACGACTCTGGTGGGTCTCATCACAAAGGGCGACGAGACTCGGTACAGGTCGGAGGTTGACCTTCTGACCACGTGGGGCAGGGACAACAACCTCCTGCTGAACGTTAATAAGACCAAGGAAATCATTGTTGACTTCCGGAAGGGTCACACAACACACCTGCCGCTGATCATCGATGGTGCTGTGGTGGAGAGGGTGAGCTGCACCAAGTTCCTGGGGGTGCACATCAGTGAGGACCTCTCCTGGTCCGCAAACACCTCGTCACTGGCAAAGAAAGCTCAGCGCAGCCTGTACTTCCTGCGGAAGCTCAGGCGTGCATGTGCTCCTCAGGCAGTCCTGTCTACATTCTACCGTGGCACTATTGAGAGCGTCATCACCAGTTGCATCGCTGTCTGGGGTGGTAACTGCACTGAACAGAACTTGAAGGCCCTGCAGCGCATAGTGAATACGGCTGGTAAGATTATTGGTGCTTCGCTCCCCTCCCTGAAGGACATTTACACCTCCCATCTCGCCCGCAAGGCAACCTCGATTGCCAGAGATGTGAGTCACCCGGCTTACTCTTTGTTTGACCTTCTGCCCTCTGGGAAGAGGTACAGGAGCCTGCGCTCCCGCACCACCAGACTTGCCAACAGCTTCTTTCCCCAGGCTGTTAGGGCCCTGAACTCGCTACCCCCTTCTGCGTAGCGTGTGGCACTGTTGCGCTATTTTCGGGAATGTCTGCTGTACGCGCACTTGCTCCTTTTTTTTTTCTGCTCCTCTTATTTATTTATTTATTGTTGTGTTATTTATTCATTATTTATTCAGCACGCTTTTGTTATACTTGTTACTTGTTTGTCTGTTGTGAGCCATGTCTTGTCACCGTGGGATAGGGGGGAACGAAATTTCGGTTTCTTTGTGTGTCTTTGGCATGTGGAGAAATTGACAATAAAGCTGACTTTGACTTTGACTTTGACGACACGACAGCAACCAACGCGACAGCAACCAACACGACAGCAACCAATGATCCGACAGGGAGTGAGGCGCAGACAGGACTTTTATACACGACAGGTAACGAGAGGCAGGTGGGAACAATCACACTGATCATGGGCACACAGGAGGGGAGGGGCGAGCACACAGACAGAAACCAAGACAACAGACACATAGTGGAGCAGTTGGGGACGAGACGTGACAGAACCCCCCCCCCACACACACAAGGGACGTCCCAAAAAAAACTAGGGGAACCAACCCGCACTCGGGCAGCGACTTGGGGAACCGAACCGCACTCGGGCGGCGACTTGGGGAACCGAAGCGCACTCGGGCGGCGACTTGGGGAACCGAACCGCACTCGGGCTGCGACTTGGGGAACCGAACCGCACCGCACTCGGGCGGCGACTTGGGGAACCGAACCGAACCGCACCGCACTCGGGCGGCGACTTGGGGAACCGAACCGCACTCGGGCGGCGACTTGGGGAACCGAACCGCACTCGGGCGGCGACTTGGGGAATGGAACTGCACTCGGGCGGAGACTTGGGGGACAGAACCACACTCGGGCGGCGACTTCGGGGACAGAACCGCACACGGGCGGCGACTTCGGGGAACAGAACCGTGCTCGGGCGGCGACTTAGGGGACAGAACCGCACTCCGGCGGCGACCTAGGGGACAGAACCGCACTCTGGCGGCGACTTGGGGGACAGAACCGCACTCGGGCGGCGATTTCGGGGACAGAACCGCACTCGGGCGGCGACTTCGGGGACAGAACCGCACTCGGGCGGCGACTTCGGGGAACAGAACCGCGCTCAGGCGGCGACTTCGGGGACAGAACCGCACTCAGGCGGCGACTTCAGGGAACAGAACCGCGCTCGGGCGGCGACCTAGGGGACAGAACCGCACTCTGGCGGTGACTTGGGGGACAGAACCGCACTCGGGCGGCGACTTCGGGGACAGAACCGCACTCGGGCGGCGACTTCGGGGACAGAACCGCACTCGGGCGGCGACTTCGGGGAACAGAACCGTGCTCGGGCGGCGACCTAGGGGACAGAAACGCACTCCGGCGGCGACCTAGGGGACAGAACCGCACTCTGGCGGCGACTTGGGGGACAGAACCGCACTCGGGCAGCGATTTCGGGGACAGAACCGCACTCGGGCGGCGACTTCGGGGACAGAACCGCACTCGGGCGGCGACTTCGGGGAACAGAACCGCGCTCAGGCGGCGACTTCGGGGACAGAACCGCACTCGGGCGGCGACTTCGGGGAACAGAACCGCGCTCAGGCGGCGACTTCGGGGACAGAACCGCACTCGGGCGGCGACTTCGGGGAACAGAACCGCGCTCGGGCGGCGACCTAGGGGACAGAACCGCACTCTGGCGGTGACTTGGGGGACAGAACCGCACTCGGGCGGCGACTTCGGGGACAGAACCGCACTCTGGCGGCGACTTGGGGGACAGAACCGCACTCGGGCGGCGATTTCGGGGACAGAACCGCACTCGGGCGGCGACTTCGGGGACAGAACCGCACTCTGGCGGCGACTTGGGGGACAGAACCGCACTCTGGCGGCGACTTGGGGGACAGAACCGCACTCGGGCGGCGACTTCGGAGACAGAACCGCACTCGGGCGGCGACTTCGGGGACAGAACCGCAATCGGCGGAAACACAAACATGAACCGCACTCGGGCGGCAACCCAAACATAGAATGCATTCGGATGGCGACTCTGGAAGTCCGTACAGTAATTGGCGGCGATTCTGGAAGTCTGAACCTCGATCGGCGGCAACTCTGACAGTCCGTACTGCGATCGGTGGCATTCGGAAGGCGGGGCTGTGCGCGGCGGCAAGAGCCATCACGCGCCGCAGCAGTGGGAGTGGAGCCAGGGACGATCGCGGGTCCGACGCAGCTGGCTTAGATGTCTGCTGACGTTCGCGGGTCCTGCGACGCTGGGGTGGAGCCCGATGGCGGCCGTGAGTCTGATGACGCCGGGAGGCACTCCAACGGCGGCCGTGGGTCCGGCGTCGCGGCACCAGAGTCCGATCGCGGCCGCAAAGCCGCTGGCGCCAGAAGCACTCCGATGGCGGCCGCGGGTTCGGAGTCGCGGGAGCAAGTTCGACGGCAGCTGTGGAGCCCACGGCGATGGAACCTGCTCAGACGTGGATCGGGCGTCGCAGTGGAAGCTGGTGATGGAGGGGGGTCCAAGCGCTGGTCGTTGTAGTGGTCGGCTCATTCTGTCACGGTCGGGGGTGGAGCATGGAGCAGGACGACCCATCAGCTCCCCAGCACAGTCCTTCAGCGCTCGACCTGGGATGTTGTCAGGGCCCGCCGCCTTACGGGTGTTGATAGCGGCAAGCACCCTCCTCACGCTATCGGCAGAGAGGCACAGGGGTTGCTCGTGTGGAGGGGGAAGGGTCTTCAGCGGGCAAGTGCTGTTCTGAGCGTCGAAGCGAGCAAAGAAGCGGTTCAGATCGTTGAGCAGACGGATGTCACCCTCACAGCTCTGCGGCGCGGGCCTGTAGTCCGTGATGGTCTGAATGCCCTGCCATAGGCTCCCTGCGTCCCTGCCATCCTTGAAGTGGGCGGTAATCTTGCAAGAGAATGCTTTTCGCTTCCTTGATGTCCCGGGACAGGTTGGCCCTCACTGTTCTTAAGCCAGCCTCATCACCCGCTCTGAAGGCTTTGTCCCTGAGGACAGCCCCTGTCAGCCATGGCTTCCAGTTAGCCCGAGTGACGATGAATTTTGTGTGGGTCACATCATCAATGCAATTCGTGATGTGAGAGGAAACAGAGTCAGTATACTCTATTTAATAATTTCTTTGTAAATGTGGGGCCTAAACTTGCAATCGAAATAAACCGTCCACAAGGAAGAGGTGTTGAGAGATTCCAGGGTGAGAGAAATCCAGCCAGCATCATTTTAAAACAGACAGATAGAAAGGAAATTATTGATGTTGTCAGTAAATTTAAGAACAAAACATCATTAGACTGGAATGGTCTCGATATGACTTTAATAAAGCATGTAATTGACACCATTGCAGACCCCTTAACAAACATCAGTAACCTGTCTTTCAACCAAGGCTACTTTCCGAGCAAAATGAAAACTGCCAAGGTGATCCCAGTATACAAAGCTGGAAACAAAAATACCTTTAGCAACTATAGGCCAATTTCACTACTCTCCCAGTTTTCCAAGATTCTCGAGAAACCTTTTGTTGTACGATTGGACAGCTTCATTGAAAAACATAAATTGCTCACAGACAGTCAGTATGGCTTCAGAACCAACAGGTCAACTGCCATGGCTTTAGTGGACTTAGTGGAAGAAGTATCAAGGGCCATTGACGATAAGAAATTTGCAGAGGGTGTTTTTATTGATCTGAAAAAAGCCTTCGACACAATAAATCATGATATACTATTGCAAAAACTTCAAAGGTATGGGATCAGAGGGGTGGGGCTACAATGGTTAAAAAGTTACATTGAAAACAGAAAACAGTTTGTGCAGGTGGGCGAAATAAAATCCTCTCTTTTGGATATAACTTGTGGTGTACCGCAAGGGTCGATATTGGGACCAAAATTATTCATATTATACATAAACAAAATCTGCGATGTCTCAACAATTCTGAAATGTGTCATTTTTGCTGATGACACAAACATCTTCTGTATAGGTAATGATCTCCAGCAGCTGTCAGAGGCTGTTACAGCAGAATTGCGGAAGCTTAAAGGCCCAGAGACACCGGTATATGCATAAATCGGTTTTAGTTAGCTTATGGGCTTATAAATATAAATTGACGATCGAAACAACGAAAAGGAAGCTGTTGCTCTGAAAAATATAATTTAAATTTGCCGCGCAGACAAGTTTGACTGCACCGAGCCGCCAGCCGGAAGTGACGTCTCATGACGTCTCAAGTTGTACGCGTTTAGCTTCAGTGAATGTAAACAAAAAGAGAAGAGGGGCCAGCGCGGAGACCATCGGGCCAGGTTTGCGGCCAACCCAGCTCGCCTAGCCGTGCCTTCCATTCTCCTGGCGTACGTTCGTTCGCGGGACGACAAGATGGGTTGCGTTCGCCTGATAGGATCCACGAACCGGACATTGCGTGCCTGCTGTGTGCTCGTGTTCACAGTGTCCTGGTTGACTGTCATCTTTCCGGACTCTGCTGTGCATCGGGAGCGGCTAGCGTGCTATCACTCTTATTGTTCATCTTCTTGTTTTAATATTCCTGTGTTGTTTACTTGTATGCGCGTTGTGAACTCTGTCTTGTCACCCTGGGAGAGTGAGAAACGTAATTTCGATCTCTTTGTGTGTCTTGACATGCGGAGGAATTGACAATAAAGGAGACTTTGAGACTTTGACTTTGAATAGTATGTCGAAGCGTGACGGGAGGGGCACAATTCAGAAAACGTGCTCAGCTCGTCGAAAAAATGCGATTTAAGCAATAAAATTAAAAATGCGCCTAAAACCTAAACCAAGCGCTGCAGATGTTCATTTCTCCATGCGCAGTGGTCAACTCGGCACTCTAAAGCCCCCTGAGAACTTTTTACTATGCCAACCTAACCACAGTGACGGGAGAGGCACAATTCAGAAAACGTGCTCAGCTCGTCGAGAAAATGCGATTTAAGCAATAAAATTAAAAATGCTTATAAAACCTAAACCAAACGTTGCAGGTAGTCTTTTCTTCATGTGCCGAGATCAACTCGGCACTCTAAAGCCCCCAAGAGCAATTTTACTATGCCAACCTAACCAGAGTGACGGGAGGGGCACAATTCAGAAAATGTGCTCAGCTCAGCCCAAGTGAACTGCTAGAATCATCATATTCTGCGTCAAAAGAGGTTTCTGAATCGGATAAAATGATGCTAATATTGCCGCTAGAAACGGAGCTGTCGCTATCATCTGCCATGTTGTTTGGGTTTGTTGAGATCCGGATGTACAACTTGTGACGTCACAGCAATGGCGCCACCAGTGTGGCTGCGTGCGGAACCCGATCGATAAACTGGCATTTAATTTTAGCTTTATTCTTAGTAATCGGTGTCCATTTTTAAATTCCAATGCGGCAAATGTGTTCACTTTATACATTCTATCAAATTCCGTTGTAATTGAAAAAAAAAAAAGGGATGTCTCTAGGCCTTTAAATCCGGAAAGGGGTTGTCTTTTATTATTTTTTTGCAGAAGGGCAATCTTCGACAGGAACTGGAGTCAGATCACGTGACTTTGACGCGGTTGTCTAATGTTAACCAATGGATGGATTTTGCACTTGGGGGGTCAATATCCGTCTGTAAAATAGGGGTTGGCTGATAGTGTGATAGTGTGACAGTTACTCGCTTGTGTGCACGCGCGCGCGCGTGTGATTAAATAAATGAGTAAATACATCTGTCTGTAAAATATCTGGATGTCAACAAAACCTAAAAATAAATTTCGTTGGTTGCCACACTATCGCTGCTCGTTGTCTAAAATTAAACGACAGTAATCCGATTAGCGTTTGCCAGCTGTCAAGTTACTGTCGTTCAATTATGCCAAACCGGAAATGTGTTATTGAGAAAGTAAATTTCATCGACTCAAACATTATTTAATTGTGCGGTTGCTCGTTTTCTTTAACCGGATGGTTCATACACTATTTTTTTTTTTGTGATTCTAAATTCTAAATATTATTATTATTACTAGCCTTAGTAGATTTAGTCTATCGTTTTAGAATTATGTCATACGTATATCCAGATATATATCAGTGGCCTTTTTGAATTTTTATTTTGAGAGCGATGCCTTAAGCGCGTTACTTTTACTTAACGTTTGCAAAATTTATACCTACAGATACAGTATTGGTCAATAATAATCGCATGGTTTCGTGTGTTTAATAAAACTGTATTTTGTGACGTCAGCAACGAGAAGGTTGGATAAACGAGGTATCAACTGCGGCAGGGGATAAATAGTATGTGCGCTGAGCAAGTAACCATCAAGTAGACGGCAGTGATTAAAGGGAAGCAAAATCCTCCTCCTAAATATTATGTTGGGAAACAGAAGGAAAGCAGTCCCCGTGGATAAGACCAGGAGCACGATGTCCAACTCTAAAGCCATCCATCCACTAAGAAGTCTTGGTAAGAATTTTGCGTGTGTTGTTTGCAAACTCATGCTGGAATGTTTTTTTTTCTTTCTTTTTCTTGTAATTGGTTGCCATCCTTAAAAACTGTTATCAAAGGGACTTGGATGATAGCTGTTTTGAATGTAAATGTGTCAAATACAATGCAAATTATTCCCCGATTCGTTTGACCCACAGGAGTGGATTTTAATGTTTAATCTTTTACTTCAGCACGATAAGTGGCTATACCCCACACTTTAGAAGGCAGCGTTGATTTTACGGGACATAAACGCAGAAAGAGCCAAAAGTTTGGAAGTAAAAAAGGAAAATACATGTTGTAGTTTTCGTGTTCAAACGGGGTAGTAAAAAGACAAAACGTCAAAACGACATAACGTATCTAATGTAGTCCAACCCCCTTGTTTTGTATCATATTCACACATTGGCACGTTATTTTCTTTAACAAAATAAATAAATCCCAAAGCAAAATTAGACTGATGAAAAAAACCATACCTATTAAAACGAATATAGTCGAGTCTTGTAAACTATTTCAAATAAACATAGTATGTACACGAAAAAAACAAAACAAAACAATAGCCTTTTATTAGTTGATCACTAAATAGCTTCTGCTATTAAAGTGCATGATAATGCATATATTTAAATGTTATTATTAAATTGATCATTAGTATTCACAGCCAGAGTTGTGGCTATTTCCATATAATTGATTCTTCGGGTCAAGTTTATTTTAAAAATCAAAGGTCTTATGTTCAATATATCGAAATGTTAATTTGATTTCGTCATTGTTCATTGATTTCTTCATTGTGCCTTCATTTATTGTTGTTTGTTCACTTGTGATTTACAGTTTTTTGTTGTTCAAATATGGTTTGCATATTTTTATAATGCTCAGTTTGTTTACATTGATTCATTTTAATGTTATCAAACTTTCTTCTGTGTGGAACTTTACTTCTTGTAGTTCCTTTGTGATGTTATCAATTATTGTGTTGTCCAGGATTATTTTGACAATATATTTAAAATGTTCTTGCTGTTGATTCAATAGTGCCGTAAAAACCTCTGTTTGTTGTTTCAGTAAATCGTTAACCTGTGATAATGTTAGATAGTCCCCCTCATGCTTTAGCTCTGGGTTTTTGTTTTGGTGCCATGACTACGACAGAGATTGGGTGTAGTCTGGTTGTCACTGGGCTGAGCGTTGTGTGGAAGTTTGTGATCGCTGATGGTAGTAATTAGCCGTTTTTAACCAAGCTGCAAACTTCTCGCCGGGCCGCTAATGGTGGTCGGCTGCTTCTCTATATCGTTCGGCTCTGCGTGAGCTAAATCAGCCCCTCCAGGAGTGTGTCCACCTTGTCGTAGAAGTATGCCAAAGTATGTGCTTTTACCTGGCAAGGCAAGGTGGTTCAGGGTAATGAAACCACTCAACACTCTTTCTGCACTTGATACTCTCTTTGCGGTCACTCCTCTGTGAGATGTGCACATGAAATGGTACATCTGATGTATACAAACAAGTCAAAAATTGTCATACAAAGGTGTGTACATGCATTTTAAAGTTTGATTTCATTTGATTAAATACAATTTGTTTTTGTTTTTGGGGTGCACATAAAGTGAAGTTCTACTGTGATTTAGCACGGTCTGTAATTTTTTCAAGGGTTAAGCAACTACAGTAAACATTCGTGGTTGCAACCACTCTCCATTTTATCTTTTATAGCATGTTGCAACCTCCATGAACACGTGAGCTATTTCAAGTTTTTAAAGTGGCTTCCGCTCAAACCACCAAAACTGCTCCTCCCTTCCTTTAATTTCTCTTTTATCTAGGTCCCTAGGTGAATGCACAGATGGGATTATGGAGCTCATACAAGACGATATAAAGAAAAAACGTAAAACTAGGGCTGTGAACAGCTATAACGTGCCCTTGAAGCCCTGCAAATGGGGTACTGGCACATTGGGATACTGGCACTTTCATTGATGTAATGTTTGCCAGACTTCCGTTTTGTAGGTTTTAGGCTGTATGTCTCCAATTTTGTCTTGGTGAAACGTTCAACTGGGGCTGTTTTGTTCAAAATTTGTAAAGGGTCTAAATACTGTATTTTCCGGACTATAAGTCGAATGATTTTTTCATAGTTTGGCCGGGGGTTGGACTTAAAATCAGGAGCGATTTATATGTGAAATTATTAACACATTATTACTTGATCATTAATACATCATTTACTATAGTATAGTTGATCACATGTTATTTTCACTTTAAACCACATGACCCGCACGAGGCCTGTGGAATAATTGGAGCCGCCATGACAATGAGTCTGACCTCAGCGCCGCATGTACTTCCGGAGTTGTTTATAAGTGACACAGAGGACGAACATTTCGATGGATTTAATAATTTGGAGTGACGCGGATGGTTCGATAAAATTGTTATTTATATGTTATAGTCATTTGGGCGGCTCGGTGGCGCACTGGCTAGCACGTCCGCCTCACAGTTATGAGGGTGCGAGTTCGATTCCACCTCCGGCCCTCCCTGTGTGGAGTGTGCATGTTCTCCCCGGGCCCGCGTAGGCTTTCTCTGGGCACTCCAGTTTCCTCCCACATCCTAGAGACTTGCTTGGTAGGCCGATTGAGGACTCCAAATTGTCCCTAGGTGTGAGTGCGAGTGCGAATGGTTGTTTGTCTCTGTGTGCCCTGCGATTGGCTGGCAACCGGTAGGGTGTACCCCGCCTACTGCCCGATGATGGCTGGGATAGCTCCAGCACACCCGCGACCCCCGTGAGGACTAAGCGGTTCAGAAAATGGATGGATGGATGTTATAATAATTTGATATATAGTTTATATAAACCATAATTTCCGGTGTATAAGCCGTGACTTTTTTCCAAAATTTTGAACCCTGCGGCTTATAGTCAGGTGCGGCTTATATAAGATTTTTTTCGTGATTTTTGTGATGACTTGATCACTTTTACTCTTAACACTATTATATACAGTAAAAGCTACAAAACAAACTGACAAATAACTCGTTTTCAAATCAGACGAGTAAAAACTGGTCAAATATTTTAAAAAAAGGATATTATTAAAAGTGAAGACAATTTGCAATTCTAGTAATGACACACGAATTTGATGCACAATTTGTCTTCGCGGGCCACATATAATGATGTGGCGGGCCGTATCTGGCCTCCGGGCCTTGAGTATGACACCTGTGCTCTAAACAGTTTTTCTTACTCTGCTATGTGACTCAGAGATTACACAAAGCAGTGGCGCTGTTTGGACCATCTGCATTGTATTAAAACCCAATCAATCAGCATTTAAATTCAATTCTTCTGACATTTTGCTCACCAAAAACAAGTTGTAATGAATGTGAACTTTTAATGCATTTTATTCAGAAGGTTACTTTGAACCTTTAGGCTTAAATGGCGGCGCGGCGTATTTATGGATTTTTACGGCCTCCGGCCTCCAGGGGGCGCTCTAGCAGGAAGCAGGAGCGAGACAGGCGAAGAAGAGATAATGCGCCGAAGAAGACGTGCTAGTTTGTGTTTACAACATTTCGCGCATCACGCAGAACGCAATTACTGAAAGGAAGCTTTTATACACAAACCGTCATTATGGGGGACAAAAGAAATGCATATGATGCCGCTTTTAAACTAAAGGCAGTCGATGTTGATGACATTGTGTCGCGGCACCCTTTTCTTTATTTCGCGGTCCCATCTACTCTGGTGCTATACGTGTCGCTCGCTAGTTTAATGTAATTTAGCGCTTCGTGCATGAATAAGATTAGCATGAACAGACCCTCATCATGGAAAATGCTAGAAGAAATGGATAAAAACGACAACAAAAGAGATACTGAAAAAATGTGTGGCGAAGGATATCTAACGCTATTCCAATCGGAAATTGAGGAGGAAGACTTCGATGGTTTCAGTGCACAAGAGGAAGATGAAGACGATGAAGCTCTTTTTTTTACTTTTACTTTAACCACCCCTGTTAGTGCTGTGCTACCGTATTGCTGCTGTGTTACCGCCGCGTCTCAGTGACTTTTACCCTATTAGTGCTGTGTTACTTCCGTTTGCTGCGGTATTACTGCCGCGTCACAGGCAGTGTTTGGAAAGAAATGTTAAGGTATGTTATTAAAACTTTAAAAAAAGCTTTCTGTGTCCAGTATTTCTTTGTTAATAACTCGCGTGCACACTTCCATGTTGCTGCGGTACTACTGCTGCGTCACAGGCAATGTTTAGAAAGACATGTTAAAAAATGTTATTGAAACTTCCAAAAGGCTTTCTGTGTACTGTCTTTCTTTGTAAAAAAAAACTCGTGTGCACGTGCGGCTTATAGTCCGGTGCGGCTTATGTAAGAAAAAAAACTAAAATATCCCCGAATTTTAGCTGGTGCGGCTTATACACCGGTGCGGCTTATACATCGGAAATTACGGTAGTTGAATTTTGGTCATTATGTCTTCATTGATGATAGCCATTGTATTCTTTTGTTCAGACTTAGTTTTTAGCTAGTTTATATATAGTTATATAGGTCTGTGGAATAATTGGAACCGCAACTGACGATGAGTCCGACGTCAATGCCACATCTACTTCCGGAGTCAACAGCGGTGTATTTTTAAGTAACACAGGGTACGAAGATTTCGATGAATTTAATGATTTGGAGTGACACGAATGGTTCGATAAAATTGTTATTTATGTTATAGTTATTTGATATATAGTTTATATACAGTTAATATACAGTTATATAGGCCTGTGAAATAACTGGAACCGCAACTGACGATGAGTCTGACGTCAGCGCCGCACGTACTTCCGGAGTCAGCAGCGGCGTTTTTTTTTTTAAGTGAAACAGAGGTCGAAGATTTCAATGGATTTAATGATTTGGAGTGACATGGATGGTTAGATACAATTGTTATTTATGTTATAGTTAACATAATTAACCAGTGCGCCACCGAGTTAGGAGGGTGCCGGTTCAATTCCACCTCCGACCCTCCCTGTGTGGAGTTTGCACGTTCTCCCTGTTCCCGCGTGGGTCTTCTCCGGGCACTCTGGTTTCCTCCCACACCCCAAAACATGCTAGGTAGGCCAATTGAGCACTCCGAATTGCCCCTAGGTGTGAGTGCGAGTGCGGGTGGTTGTTCGTTTCTGTGTGCCCTGCGATCGGCTGGGAACCATTTCAGGGTGTCCCCAGCCAACTACCCGATGACTGCACGCCCGCGACCCCCGTGGGGACAAGCGGTATAGAAAATGGATGGATGGATGCATGGATGCATGGATGGATGGATGGATGGATGGATGGATGGATGTTATAGTTCAGGGGTCGGGAACCTTTTTGGCGGACAGAGCCATACATGCCCATTTTTTACAAATAATTTCCCGTGAGAGTCATACCATTAAAAAAAACGATAGGCTAGATACAAATTAAATGCATATATTTTAATTAAGACCAATGATTTTTTGAGTGTACTACTGTATTCTTTTTAATAACGTCACAAATTAAATTACAAGAATGCTGTCGTCACAGCCCACGCTCTAAATTCGGCACTGATACAAATAGTGCGCGAGTGCGCCATTTCCGTACTACTGAGTACGTACACGCACTTGTGAGTGTGCACCGAGCTTTCTGCCACGGCTTCCGGTAGTAAATGCGCAGGCGAGTGCTTCCCCATCTACTGGGGAAACGCAGTCATTGCAGGCAAAATGACCCAAAAAAAAAGTTTAATAATACAATTTATTTAGGGTTGGCGGGCCGGATTAAACGGTCCCGTGGGCCAGATGTGGCCCGCGGGCCGTAGTTTGCCCATCCCTGGTTTAGCCTGTTGTTGCCTATTGATAACTGGCTTCCGAAGGAAACCATTATGCCGATGGGGCCCGTGACAAAAATGAGTTTGACACCCCTGCTCTACTGCCATGTTGAACAGGAAATCCTGCAATAGTGTCTTTCTTAAAGCTCTAATAATAGGCAAGGCAAGGCAGGTTTATATGAATAGCACATTTCATGTATAAAATAATTGAAAACGCTTTACATTAAAAATTAAAACATTACAGAAAAATATGACATTATAATATTATAGTAAAATTATGATATGATGCATTTGTCTTCTATTATAGCTGCATGTCTGATGTTGGTAGCAACCCAATCAGCGTTCAAATCACTAAATAATTCTGTGAGTTACAGTATAAAGAACGGCGCCAAACACAAACACTCTAGCTGTTGTATCTCTATGGTCTTGGCAACTAAGAAGAAACAATGCAAGGCAGCCCATCCAGCGTTTGCTGTGAGGACTTCCAGCCAAGCCCCAATCAAGGAATTGCCAGCACTTGCTACAGCTCGTTAGGTCCCCTACTTAACCTCTGTGTATTCTGCCAGTGGTTGTCAGTTCGTCTACTTACCCTGCCTGTGACACCACTGCCTTTTTGCCCCCTGAACGATCTCTGTTGCCAACTGCTTCCGTAAACTGACCGACCACGCCTTGATCGCCGCCTGCCCCGACTACTTGCTCGTCCTTTGACCACGCTTCTGATCTCCACCTGCCTCGACAACCTGCCTGCCTCCGACTACGCGCTGTGCTCTGCTGCTCAGCCACGCCAGCCAGACGGCAAGTCCATCGTTCCACTTCCCCTTTCCCCCTTTTTCAATAAAGGATTGTGCCGCACTTGGTCGCCCTGTCTCTGTTCCGTGACACTATTTATCACTATTTTGCAACATCGTGCAATAACCGACCCAGATTCTACTGTTTGCCATAATGCATTGTGAGATAATACAATCTTGTATTAATGCATTTTCAAATTGAATATCTTATGAATCATATTGAGAGTAGGGATTGCTATGTTTGCTCGCTCTACACAACACACAATATAATTTTCTTGTGTTAGGTGCAATTTTTCTTTCCAGTTTTCCAAGAGGAATTACTGAGTAATTTTGGGGGTATCGATTTTGGAATCCCCTGTAACATAAGTACTATTATCAAAACACAAGAATTCAAAGAGGTGAAACAATATACTGTAATTTCTGGACTATGCACCTGATTATAAACTGCATGAGCAAAAAATAGGGGAAAATATTGGTTTTTTTTCATACATAAGCCGCATGTGCGCGCGTGTTAATTACAAAGAAAGACGGTACACAGAAAGAGTTTTTAAAGTTTTAATAACATACCTTAACTTTTCTCTCCAAACAATGCCTGTGATGCGGGAGCGTGTGAGGCTGGGGAGCATCACATCTGACACCCTGACCACCAACACTGGAGCCCCTCAGGGATGCGTCCTCTCCCCACTGCTCTTCTCCCTCTACACCAACGATTTTTCCGCAAGTGACTCTTCCGTGAAGCTCCTGAAGTATGCAGACGACACCACTCTCATCGGACTGATCCAGAACGGTGATGAGACTGCGTACAGACAGGAGGTGGAGCGGCTGGTCCACTGGTGCAGCCAAAACCACCTGGACCTGAACCCGCTCAAGACCGTGGAGATGACAGTGGACTTCAGGCGAGGCCCTTCACCACTTTCACCCCTCACTATCTGCAGTAATACTATTCTCTCATCAGACACCTTCAAGTTCCTGGGAACCACAATCTCTCGGGACCTGAAATGGACCGGCCACATAGACTCTGTCCGGAAGAAGGCCCAGCAGAGGCTGTACTTCCTGAGACAGCTCAAGAAGTTCAACCTGCCACGGGAGCTGCTGAAGACCTTCTACACTGCCATCATCCAGTCTGTCCTCTGCACCTCCATCACTGTCTGGTTTGGATCGGCCTCCAAACAAGACAAGCACAGACTGCAACGGACAATAAGGACTGCAGAAAAGATAATTGGAATCAACCTCCCATCTATCCAAGACTTGTACCTGTCCAGGACCAGGAAAGTTGCAAGTAACATCTCAACAGACCCTTCGCACCCAGGTTGCAGCCTGTTTGAACTACTCCCCTCCGGACGCCGTTATAGAGCTCTGTACACTAAAACCAGCAGACACAGAGACAGCTTCTTCCCCCAGGCTGTCGCTCTGATGAACTCACACCACTCTTAGAGTCTCAGAGTCATTACTGTGCAATAACATCCCGCTTGCCACACCTTTTTTGTCTACACTGTTTGTACTATGTGTCCTCTCTGCATCCATTGCAGCCTGGTCATCCTAGAAGAGGGACCCTCCCATCTGTGGTCTCTTCTCAAGGTTTCTCATTTCCCCTAGCTGGAGTTTTGAGTTTTTTCCTTGCCCTCTTGGGAGTTTAAGATCAGGGGGTGTTTGAGAATATCTTTCGTTCTTCACATGTCCTGAGTGCTGTTGTTAGTCACCTAAATGTTGAACAGAGGCTGTGATTTACCGAAGTCAAATTCCTTGTTTGGCACGCTCAAACATGGCGAATAAAAAACTCTTGAATCTCTTGAATCTCTTGTATCACAGCAGCAACACGGAAGCAACACAGCACTAATAGGGCTGGATTCAAAAAAACACATCAGTAAAAGTCACTGAGAGCTGTCTTCATCTTCCTCCTGTGCACTGAAACCATTGAAGTCTTCCTCCTCAGTGTCGTATTGGAATAGCGTCAGATATACTTCGCCACACACTTTCTCTGTCTCTCTTTTGTTGTCGCTTTCATGCATTTCTTCTAGCATTTTCCATGATGAGGGTCTATTCATGCTCATTTTATTCCTGCACAAAGCGCTAAGTTACATTAAACTAGCGAGCTACACGTATTGCTCCGGAGTAGACGTGACTGGGAAATAAATAAAGAAAAGGGTGACAGAACAAGATCAACAATAGCCCAGCGCTCCCTAGTGACTGGAAGAAAATCTAAAGTGCATGTATGAGCAGCTATAGTTTCTACGTTAAGAGCCAAATCGACCGCTTTTAACTTGAAAGCGGCATTTCTTTTGTCCCCCATAATGAGGGTCTGTGTATAAAAGCTTACTTTCTTCAGTAATGTTCGTCTTGATCTCATTCTGTCTCTTCTTTGTGTCAATTATACGGCATTATTTGCCAGGTGGATGGACATACGATCAACACACCACTCTTCGCCCCAGTGACCGTGTCACATATTCCTTCGCCCAGCAAAGCGGTACCGCACAACGCAGCCTTTTTACAAGTGTATAAATGTATTAGTCATCACAAAAATCACGAAAAATCCACAGATACACCGCACCGTATGACAAGCCGCAAGGTTTAAACTTAAGCAAAAAGTAGCGTCTTATAGTCCGAAAATTACGGTATTTAAAACTAGAGAGTAGAGTAGAGATACTTCATGGTGGCTTTATAATATGCCTTTCCTTAGCAAATGTTGCTGTTTTTTTTCCTTACAGGATTGCAGGATGATGAAGATGTCAAGTGGATGTTGCGGGGCTCCAATATGGTTAAGGTATGACGTATCTTGAATTGAATGTTGACCTTATGGCTTGCAGAATTTAACACAATTTAAAACAACAGTTTTTTATCAGGGTATGGCATGAATTCAATTAGACTTTTCTGATAAGGTTTTGGTCAGGTACGTGGCAGAGGGGGTTGTTGATCAGTTTTTGCTGCATTGGTGTTGATGGAATTAACAACAGGTGCACTAGAGGGGCAATAACGAGATATTGAAAAGAATTTTGAGTTGCAGAAATTGAATTTAAGCAAAATGGATGAGCCTGCCATATCATTTTTTCACTGAGATTTTTGGGGTGTCTATATACTGAGCCCTCTGTAGGCTGAAAACTTTTATTTCCATCAAAAGATGTGGCATCCTTTTGTTCTTGAGACATTAAACTGTCCATATCAGTATATGTATAAAAAAAAAAATTGTTTCACCATTGAAATCAGATGTGTTTTCAAAGTGTTCCTTTAATTTTCTTGAGCAGTGTATATTAATGGCCTTAATAATTTTATCACGCATTAAGTCAGTTTATAGTATTTCTTTTATTGGGAAAGTCTGTTGCTTCTTCTTCTTCTTCTTCTTATTATTATTATTATTATTATTATTAGTGTGAAGGTAAAGGCCTTCACACTTATGTTATTCTGCGCCATTTACTTTATCATTATATTTTATTCCTCGCACTTTTTTGACGTTCTACTACTGTTACATAATTCATCCGATTCACTCCATTCCTATTTCAACATATTCCAAAAATTCACGTGAGGGGTGCTTGCATTCATTTCATTCCAAAAGTTTTCCGTTTTCACAAAATTCGCAAATTTACGGCAAATTTTTCCCCATTCATTCTTAATGGCACATTCAACATTTCACATTTACGTCATTCCAATTCGAAATTCACATCATTCAGCACATTCAAATCACATTGGAGAAGATTTTCAACATTCCCCAAATTGCAAAATTTAAAAATTTCACATTTTCACGTTTAACATTTCCATAATATTTCACAAAATTTCGTTTTTCACTTCTAATTTCTACATTTTTCAACCGATTCAACCCATTCCAACTTTCAACTGTTCATCTTTTGCCTACCTATTCCACAAATTCCCACTTACCAAAAATTCAAAATTTTCAATTTTGAAATTCACGCCAAATTCTCCCAAATTTCGTTTTTTTCAACCGATTCAACCCGTTCCAACTTAAAAATGCTCATCTTATGCCTACCTATTCGACAACTTCCCACTTACCAAAAATTCTAAATTTTCAATAATGAAATTCATGCCAAATTTTCCAGAATTTCGTTTTTCCCTTTTAATTTCTACATTTTTCAACTGATTCAACCCGTTCCAACTTTAAACATAGCATTCCCCACATATTTATTCAGCTTCTTCGCCTTCACGTGCAATTTCTCCAGAAATTGCATTTTTTAGTTATTATTATTAATATTAGTATTATCATTATTATCAGTTAGGAGGGTGCAGGTTCGATTCCACCTCCGGCCCTCCCTATGTGGAGTTTGCATGCTCTCCCCGTGCCTGTGTGGGTTTTCTCCGGGCACTCCGGTTTCCTCCCACATCCCAAAAATATGCTTGGTAGGCCGATTGAGCACTCCAAATTGCCCCTAGGTGTGAGTGCGAGTGCGGATGGTTGTTTGTCTCTGTGTGCCCTCTTGGCAACCGATTCAGGGTGTCCCCCGCCTACTGCGCGATGACTGCTGGGATAGGCTCCAGGATGCTCGCGGTATAGAAAATGGATGAATGGATGAATGGATTATTAGTATTATTAGTATGAATAGTAGTAGTAGTAGTAGAAGTAGAAGTAGTAGTCGTAGTCGTAGTATTACTTGTAGTAGTGTTTTATTTATTTGTTAATAGGACAAACAGGGTAACATTGAT